>NC_056733.1:1539227541-1539445041 GCF_019279795.1 Protopterus annectens
TAAAGGCAAAAATAATTGGACCTCCTGTGTTATTATAATTGTGATGATGGTGTCCTTACCTTTTTGCATAACTTCTTCCTGGACCATCCTCCTTAACAAGTGTGGTCATCTGCACATGGTAAGCCAAATATTTTTATTTGAGTACTGATGAACTTTTGACAGAAATATGTATTTATCTGTATGTGTGAGGTGGGTGTCATGAGTGTGTCTGTATTGCAGTACCATCTGTGATAGTGGAACCAGTGTTAGTTTGTTAGCATATATTAAATTATAATGTAGGTATTAATTTATTTCCTGTGCTTGTTGCTTATTATCACAGGTGATTCTAACAGTGGAAGTCTTAACACCTGATGTCAGAGTATTGGCAGACTCTGATGAGGATGGTCATCAAACAGAGGCACAGTCAGTGAGTGCAGAGGTTCAGTTTGACACTGAGGTTGACATTCAGCCATCCCCTGTATTTCCATCAGACACAGCCAGTAGGCCTCTGCAAACCTATTCCAGTGAGCCCTCAGATATTGGACAGGTGGAGGGTGAGACACTTGATTAGGGTAATGTGGTTATTCTGGCTTCAGTGCCTATTGACTCTGGCCATAGCCAAAGTCTGGGTGAGGTGCCATGCAGGAGGGTTGTTAGGGGTGTTCTGAGGAGGTCTACTGCCCATGTCCACCCTCCATCTGATCCTGATGTGTCTTTCCATGCCACTCATATGTTTAGGGCTGTCATAGAGGCACAGACACATTTCATTAGGGCCTCCAAGAAATGCTTAGAGTTGTAGATGTGGCACAAGCTGATATGCATGACTGTCACAACCGTGTTGCTGATTTAATGGATTGGATGAATGACATGTTGGAATGGGTGGTGTCTGTGATGGAACATCTGTAGGGAGGGGTACGGTATCCACATGGATGTAGGTCAGCCACATCATCTGATGTTAGCTAATGTGGAAGTGCTCAATTACACTCCCATAGTGGCACTACTTCCACTGCTTCATCAGTGGTTGAGGTGTCCGCACCCAGATATGGTAGGCCATGGGTTTGTGGTCCAGGGGATACTCATGAGGAGGGCTTGTCCAGCATACATCAGTCATGTTCAGGTAGCAGGAGTGCATCTGAACATGGGCATGGACATGCCAGTGCAATGCTTTCAGAGCCAATTTTTACAGTCAGAGACAATGATGATGGATTGTCACCTCTACCATGCATGGCTCACACCTGTCTGACATACCAGGAGGTAGAGCTAGCACAGAGCTTGGCTGTGTTTTTGTAAACACTAATCCAAATCAGAAGAAACTAAAATCTGTAATGCACTTGCCATTCATGGAACAGTCAAATACAAGCAATAAAGAATGGCCAAGTTACGTCCAAAAGGTTTATTTTAAAACTCAATTAAAAAAAGTTCCAAATAACAGCACAGTTCCAAACCACAAAGCTTTCGGATTACTCCTTCCTCGGTGTGATGAAAGACAATTGAACACATTACTATTTAATTAAAACTAGTAAATACATAATTAATGAGGCAGCCAACCGGATAGCAAGAAAATAATCTAATTAAATAACACAGCCTACTTTAAAGGGATAAAACATTATGCAAAGATAACATATTATTGAAGCATAAAATAAATTATTTCTTAAGCCATAGCTGTTTACGCTTTAAGATAGGTTTAATAGCTACTTTAGAATTTATACCAGGGGCAATATCAGCTTGTAGTTTAACAATCCAATTGTATTCTTTCATCTCTAAACCATTATTTTTATCATCCCCTCTCATACTAGTGAAACATATATCTATGACTCTGAATACAAAATTATGTGTGTTATTTGATTCTACAACTTGTTTTGCTATTGCATTTGTCAAAATACATCTTTTAGTATCTGAGCTATTTTCTATAATACATTCGCATAATTTTCTAATTGATTTTCCAACATAAAAACTTGGACATTGTTCACAAGTAGCTAGATAAACAATATTATTAGTATGACAAGTTGCCATAAAAGTGAAGGAGTATGATTTATGTGTAATGGGATGTACAAATATATTACTTTTGCATATAACTCTACATTCAGAACAGTTTAATGTTTATGTGTAATGGGATGTACAAATATATTACTTTTGCATATAACACTACATACAGAACAGTTTAAACATGGATAAGTACCCTTTTCATTTAATTCCAATTTATTTTGTGTTTTCTGCCAAAAATCTTCATAACATAATTTGCTTTTTAAATATGACGAATTTTTATAAGCAAATTTAGGACTAGGTGTGATAATATTATTTAATTCTGGTAGGGCTGTTAAAATGTCCCAATTATTTGATATAATTTTTCTAACATCAGTGGTGCATCTGCTATAAGTAGTAGTGTATCGCAAAAAATTACTATCATTTCTATTTTTGTTAACATCAATGTTATTATGTAGTGCTGAAAAGTAAGGGCTAGCTGTACTTTTTAATTATTCAAGAGCTAATTTTTCTTCTCCAATTAGCAGTTTAGAATCATAGTCCCTTTGTCGTTAACATCAATGTTATTATGTAGTGCTGAAAAGTAAGGGCTAGCTGTACTTTTTAGTTGTTCATGATCTAATCTTTCTTCTCCAATTAATAGTTTAGAATCACAGCCCCTTTGTTGGAACTCAAAATTCATATCATGCATTTGTTCTGCACATATAATACCATTAGTATTCAACTTGCTAGCTCTATAAAACTGGCTCTTAATTACACCTTTAAATGTGTGGTTGGGATACATGCTTTTCCTATGCAGATATTTATTTTTGTGAGTCAGTTTCCTGTATATTTGTGTGGATAAAGTGCCATCTACTAAATTTAAATGTACATCTAAAAATGTATTTCTGTTGATGAAATAGTCATTTCAAACTTTAAGAATGACGTGGTATTACTTAAATATATAAGAAATTCATTCAACAATTCATGGCTGCTTCCCCAAACAAATAACACATCATCTACAAAACACTTATAAAACATAATATAAGGTCTAAATCCAATAGGACATTTATAGACATATTTCTCTTCCCATTCATTTAAGATTAGAGTAGCATATGTATTTGCAACAGGTGTCCCTATCACAATACCTGTAATTTGATAATAAAGAGCATCATTAAAAAGAAATATATTATTATTTAATACAATATCTAGTCATTCACATAGTGTTTCTATTTCTCTACCCTTATATTCACTGTATTTACATAAAGCATCCCTAATGGCATTGATGCCAAAGTCATTGGGAATAACAGTGTATTAAATAGGATTTTTGTCAGGTCAAAAATGTAACAATTTACAGATAGCAACATTTGATGCATCTCTGATGGTTGTTAATGCTAGGAGCATTAATAATAACGTTTTTTTATTAGAAAATTTGCTACGTTCCCACAAGATTGATGTTATTATAGTTTGTGAAACATAGTTAAAGAACATTGACTGGTAACCAGTTCTGTCAGGGTATAAATGTTTTTACTGTAACAGATATTCTAACAAAAAATCAGGTGGAGGTGTTATGATAGGGATTAAAGATAGCTATGAGACTTGTGATTATTACATGTTCAGTGATAACACCAATACTATAGACTGTGTAACTTTGACAATAAAGACAACCCAGGAACATATAACAATTGTTGGAGTGTACAGACCACCAAAGTCAAGTGCAGATGACCTGGAGGAATTCATACATTTCTTACATGAAACAAAGGAAGGAAGAATGATATTAGCTGGGGACTTAAATTAACCAGAAACAGACTGGAATAATATTGATTCAACAATGTTAGTAAAGAAATTATTCACAGAGTATATTCCGGAACAACAAATGCTTCAGACTGTAAAAAAAACTACCAGGGGACAGAAAATAGTAAATATTGTTTGTGTTCCCAAAGAAATTACTGTAACTTCAAGTCAAGTTTTGCCACCATTGATGTGCAGTGATCATGGAGTCATAAAGGTTAATTTGTTGTTAGATAATTCAGCCAAACTGAAATCTAAGCCAATACACAGAAGGTTAATTACAGATTATAGGGAAGCAAAACAGTTACTATATAAAACTAAGTAGAGTGAGGTGTTCAGTGGAAAAACTGCAGATGGAAAGTGGAAAGTTTTGAAAGAGAAATTGTTTGAATGCAAAAAGTCTTAAAAAACTGTTTAACATCAGGATCTAGGCGTGCAACATCAGGGGGGTATATTTCCATAAGAACAAGATACCTGATTAAGGTGAGAGACAAAAAATATAAGAAATGGAAGAGAGGTCAAACTACAATGTTGAAAACTGAAATAAACAAGCTGGACAAACAGATTAAGCATAGTGTTAGACAAGATCAAGAAAATTTTGAAGAACATTTATATAAAGACATTGAGCATAATAGGAAACCTTTTTATAGATACATAAGATGTGGAAGGAGTAAAGATACACAAATTGATAAACTGTGTGCAGATTCTAAAATTTATTCTCAGACACAACAGATTATAGATATATTTACAAAATCTTATGCAAAACAGTTTGGCTCCACAAAAGGGGTGGTAAGTTGTCCTAGTGACATCCAGGTAACCCCAGATACTGGAATCAAATTAGATGATATTGAAAAAGAACTGTGCAGACTGGATCCAAACAAAGTGCAGGGAGGAGACGGAATAAGTAACAATGACCTGAGAACACTTAAGCAAGAACTTACACTGCCATTACATGTATTATTCACTAGGTCATATAAATATGGGAAGATTCCTCAAGATTGGAGACATGCACTTATTAAACCTGTCTTTAAGGGAAAGGGGAGTAGGACAAACCCAGAATCATATAGACCCTTAAGTCTACTTTCATGTTGTGGAAAAATAATGGAGAAGGTAATACTGGATAAGTTATTGTCAGAACTGGATAGGTTGGGACTTGAAACCATATATCAGCATGCATATATTGAAAATAGATCTATTACCACCTGTAACGTGATGTTCTATAACAATATAATAACAGCTATGAATGAAAAATTGTGCTGTGATGTGATTTATATAGATTTAACTTCAACATTTGACAGGGTCATGCACAAAACACTGATCAATAAATTAGTACAACTAAGTATTGATGTACTGTTGATAAGATGGATAGCTGCATGGCTTACAAATAGGACATGGCAAGTATCACACACAGCAAGTGGACAGGTGAAATCCTTGGTTACAGTCAAGGTGTCCCACAGGGCTCTATACTAGTCCCTTACTTGTTTAGATTGTATCTTTCAGACCTTATTTTTCCATCTGAGGTGCTCTACAGTCTATATGCTGATGACCTGAAATTGAGTAAACTGATTACAAGTGTTACAGATAAGGCATGTCTGCATAATAATTTGACTAAATTGACTATTTGGGCACAGGAGAATAATATGTTGATAAATACATCAAAAACTAAGCATATGAGGTTTGGGAGACATAAACTGAAGGTGAATATTTAATTCAGCACACAATGATTGAAACTGTAGACTCATTTAAAGACCTGGGTATATGGGTAGATTCCGCTATGAGTTTTTCTAATCATATCAACCAATTGGCTAATGATAGTTATAGAACTATAGGTTGTATAAAAAGATTTATAAAGTCTAGGAAATGAAACATAATGAAGTCATTGTTTGTTAGTTACATTAGACCCAAACTTGAGTATGAAATAACAATATGGAAACCCTATAGGAAAACAGGCATGAATAAACTGTAAAGAGTACAGCGGAAATATACTAAGGGCATTCATGGATGTGAAAATCTAAGTTATTATGAAAGACTAAAATATCTGAACTTGTACATGTCTCTTACAGATATTTAAGAGATCTTATTCAGGTATATAGGGTATTTAGGGACAACTACCTCTGGGAATGTTTGGGGTTATCAAAAAGTACAAGAGAATCGTCAGATAACCTATGTTGAAAATTCTATAGGAATGAGAAGTGTATTAATTGGTTCTCTGACAGAGTAGCTGATGCCTGGAACAGACTACCTAATTATATTAAGTCAAGTACTAGTTTAGATATTTTGAAGAACAGCCTGGACATTTATTATAGGAACAAGTGTTTTGGCATATTGGCAAGCTAGAAGGGCTTTAATGCCCATGCTTGAAACATTTGTATGTATGTATGTATGTATGTATGTATTTAAGTAATATATTTGTACATCCCATTACACATAAATCATTCTCCTTCACTTGTACGGCAACTTGTCATACTACTAATATTGTTTATCTAGCTACTTGTAAACAATGTCCAAGTTTCTATGTTGGAAAATCAATTAGAAAATTATGTGAACATATTATAGAACATAGATCAGATACTAAAAGATGTATTTGACAAATGCAATAGCAAAACATGTTGTAGAATCAAATAACACATATTTTGTATTCAGAGTCATAGATAAATGTTTCACTAGTATGAGAGGGGGTGATAAAAATAATGATTTAGAGATGAAAGAATGCAATTGGATTGTTAAACTAGAAGCTGATAGTGCCCCTGGTATAAATTCTACAGTATCTATTAAACATATCTTAAAGCATTAACAGCTATGTCTTAAAAATAATTTATTTTATGGTTCAATAATATGTTATCTTTGCAGAATGTTTTATCCCTTTAAAGTAGACCGTGTTATTTAATTAGATTATTTTCTTGTTATCTGGTTGGCTATCTCATTATTTCTGTATTTACTAGCTTTAATTAAATAGTAATGTGTTCAATTGTCTTTCATCACACTGAGGAAGGAGTAATCCAAAAGCTTTGTGGTTTGGAACTGTGTTGTTATTTGGAATTTTTTTTATTGAGTTTTAAAATAAACCTTTTGGACGTAACTTGGACATTCTTTATTTGCTTGTTCTTGTAAACACTCACACACACACATTTCTCTTTGCCCATGCAGGTACACACATAACAATTACATGGGTCATTTATGCGGCTTACAGCTCATTCTGTCTCAGTGGCCATTTGATACTTGACTCAAATGTCTGCCTGTCTGTCTTTCTTACTCACATGCACTCACTACCTTTTGTGTCAGCCTTGGCCTCCTGCCCCCCCAAAACAAACACCCTATGCAAATGGTGATAACTGTGCCAAATCCCTTGTTTTTTTTTCTCTCTTTTGGATTCAGGGAGACATAAATCTTTTGTCTGATGCCCAGGGTGCATAGCTGACTGAGTGCTTAGTATATATAGGTTTGTGATACTTTTTTTGCAAATTGTACTGCTTTCTTACAAGTTATTGTAATGTGTACATCCCTCTCAACCTCTTAGACCAACAAAGCTGTGTGATGCTGCCAGCCCAGCTATCTGGAATTTTGTAAATAACTCTATGTCATTTGTGAATATTGATATGATTTATACAGAACTGTATGTTATGTACTGAGCTTCAAGGATGTGTCCACAGTGTACCCTACTGGAAAAGAACAGAAATGTATATAAACTATATACCTGTGCAAATGTATGTTTTAATATTAGAAGCTGGAACATACAGAATTAACTTACAAATCTTCAAGAAAATAAGTGGAAATTGTTTTACAATTGTGGTATCTCTCAGTTTCAGTGAAACAGACATAATATCTAGAGATAGAGATTTTTCTATTGTCTTGAAAGTAATTTTAATTACTATGTTTAAATGTAAAGTGTTTTATTGCTTCCTAGCAGCTGCACATTTGAGAGATATGTACTTCTCACACAGAGATTATAAAATTCTGTTGGTATCTGTTAGCCTGGGAACTGAAAGCTGGTGACAAAGAGTGATGTCATCCAAGTTGACCCAGCAGTAATGTTTGATAGTAATTTAAGAACTGTCTCAGAGAACGACTGTGCATTTTGGATCTTGTCTTGGACCTAGAAACATCCATTCGGCACTTCTGCCTGCATGTTGCTCTGTAAGTAAGATTTAGGCATGCATAGTATTTCTTTTAGAGATAGATAGGAATATAGTAAAGATTAGTTTAGATGTTTTCTGTATTTAATTGAGACTGTTCTGCAATGTTGTTTTAAAATATTTACTGTGGTTCTGAACTCTGTATTTACTGTGTTGAGTGTCTTGTTCATTTATTATTTATTATTAAATATATTTAAACCTTTTAAATGTGGCTGTTTGTTTTCCAGATATTTAAGTTCTTAGAGTACTTGCATATGTATTTGGTGACACTGTACAGGCCACTCCTAAATAGCCTTAGTCTTGGTCACACTTACCCTTTGCATAATAGTAACATTACACAGTAGGTTTGGTCACCCTTTGTAAGGGCCTTTAAGTAGCTGATAAGTAGGGGTTGGTGGCAGTGATAACTGCATAGCTACTAAACCCTTGCCAGCCTTCCCCAGGTGGTTGTGTGTGTGTGTTTGTATATAAATCAAATCTCAAAGTGAGTGTGAGTGTGTGTGTGTGTGTGTGTGTGTGTGTGTGTGTGTGAGCAACTTGGGCAGGGACACAAAGCACTGGTTGGTCAGAGAGGGTGCTGGGGATCTTGGCTTGACCCCTCAGCTGAGATCGTAACCCTATAGCTGTGCCAGTGGGGAGTCTTACTGAGGATCTGGAGAAGGAGGTAGAAACCAGCCCCAGACTGACTGTGATCTCTCTGTGCTCGTAAGGGAAATTGTACTTTACTGTGTGTGTACTTGTCATCCTCCAAATGTATACATCCCTCACTGGTGCTAGTGGTGAGGATTGAGACTCCTTGATTACTGGGCCAGTGCAGGGTCATCACATATTAATTAGTGGCAGTGGTGGGATACCCACACCACATATTAATTTTGTGATAGTGGTGAGATAGCCACATCACATATTAATTGGCTTGTAGTGCTGTGGATATTGAATTCCTGTAGCTTGTGCAAAGTGGTCACTGAAGGTGTTTGTACTCACAATCAGCCATGCTGGGAGCATTCAGAGTTCATATCACAATTGTTTTATTTATGTATTTATTTTTGGTTACCTTAGTTAGTTAGGGAGAGTAGGCAAGCATGTCAGCAGAGAAGTATGGCAAGCTGACAAGGAGCCAGTTGGCTGAGATGTGCCAGGCTAAAGGATTGGTGCATGCCAACCTGACTAAAGCAGACATGGTTGCTGCTTTAGTCACAGCTGCATCACAGAATACCAACCAGGAGGACAATCAGACTGGTCATGGAGATGTACAACTCTCAGAAAATGGACAGCTCAACCTTTCCCCAGAAGATGGTATTTGGTATTGCGAGGGTGGCCTAATGGTTACGGTGTTTGCCTTACAAATACAAGGTGCAGGGTTCGAGTCTCCCAAGGGATAACTGGCTAGGCTTAAAATGGCTCGCAAGGGCAGTTAGCCTAGTACTAATCTATGAACCTAAGAGCTAAGAATCCTTCTGGAGTTAAAGAGACTTGAACTGGAGGCCAAGCATTTGGAAATAGAAGCAGCAGAGTGACTGAGATACATGGAGGCTGAGGAAAATGAGAAACTGTATTGTCTGCAGTCTGAGGAGAATGAGAAGCAGAGGCAACATGAAAAGGAGATGCTGACTCTTTGCCAGGGTTATGGAGGTAATGGGGAAGAGAATAATCAAACCCCAGAAGCAACAAAGGTCAGTAAATTTCTTTCACAATTTACAGAGAGGGATCATTTTGATAGTTTCATTTTTATGGTTGAGAGGGTATGTAAACAGCATAATGTTGACCAAGGGCTCTGGGTACGGTTCCTGACCCCCTTACTCTATGGTAAAGCTGTAACTGTAATTTCTAAACTGTCTGATACTGAGTGCTTAAATTATAATGTTGTAAATAACTGTTTGGTAGAATAAGTTAACACCTGAAGCTTATATGAAAAAGTTTCATGATGAAAGTGTGAGTGAATATGTTGCTGAACTAAGTAGTTATTTTCATAGATGGGTGAGTGGATGTCAGGTCATCACCTTTGAAGGGCTGGCAGACCTTTCGGTGAGGGAACAAGCCCTCAGCACTTTGCCTGAGGATATAAGAACTTGGTTAGCTGATAGACAATGCACTACTGCAGATGGGTTGGGGAAGAAGGGAGACCTATACCTAGCAAGCAGGGCATCACTGCACAGGAAAGGGATACCCAGTGCTGCTCTTAGGTCTTAGGGAACCCATGATGAGCAGCCCAGACTGCCCCAACAGAGTCTGCCAGTAGCAGGGGAAGGGTTAAATGCTTTAGATGCAACCAGTGGGGCCATGTAGCATACAGATCTCCATGGAGGCAAGGTGGGAACAAAAGGTGGGAGAGCCAGTAAGTGGGAATGACAGAATGCCAATAGTAGGTTGTCTTGAGACAACAAGGGTACCAAACTACCACAAAAGGTTATATCTTATCTTAATGAATGGGAAAGAGGCCATGGCTAAGAGAGACACAGCCTCTGACTTAACCATTGTGAAGCCTGCAATGGTTACAGAGGAGCACTACTTGCTTGGGCAGTCTACTCCAGTCAGAGCTTTAGGAGAGACCCTGTTCCAAATATCCTTGACTAGGATTCACCTTGACTGGGAGAGTGGAAAAGGAAGCAAGCAAGTAGGTGTGTTTGAGGATATCCCTGCAGATTTCCTGATAGGGAATGATTTTGACAATGCTGTACCCTGTGTGCATGCAGTTACACACAGTTAGGCTTGGAGACAAGCATGTGGGTCTGGTAACCTGGGAGAGACCCAGACAGACTGCACACTTGCAGCCAGGACTGGTGATGTGTTTACTTCAGGGAGGGAGCTACCCTGTAGCAGTGAGACTGAAGGTGAGCCACAGCTGCTTGTGGGTACTGATGTTCCCGTGAACAGAATGACTGCAAGAGTAGAGGTGAGTTGTAGTACCCAGGCTGACAGTGAGGCACCACTGTCAGAGGATACCAGACTTCCTGTGGAAGGGGAGCTGGGAAGGGTTACAAAGGTTGAGACAGGCTCAGCTATCAGACCATATATTACAAGGCCCACGGAAGGTAGCTAGTGAGGCACCTGATTCTCAGTAGAAGGGGGAATCTGTATACCGGGACAAAGGGTTACTGTATAGATTGTGGACCCCTGAGGGAGGGCTGGAGGGTGAGAGAGTACAGCAGTTGGTAGTGCCCAGAGCCTACGGTCTGGCACTTCTAACCATAGCCCATGATATTCCCTTTGTAGTTCATATGGGCATAAAACATACAAAGAGATGTATTATGCAGAACTTCTATTGGCCTGGGATTTTCAGAGATGTACCAGAGTACTGCAGGACCTGTGAGTAGTGCCAAAATGTAGGCAACACAGGAGACAAGGTGAAAGCTCCTTTGATGCCTTTGCCTGTGACTGAGGAGCCATTTCAGAGGGTAGCTATGTATATTTTGGGGCCTCTGAGTACCCCAAGTTCCAAAAGGAAAATATATATCCTAGTAGTAGTAGATTATGCTACCAGATACCCTGAAGTGGTGGCTCTGTCCTCCATTGAGGCAGAAAATGTGGCAAATGCTTTGTTAGAGATTTTCAGCACGGTATGTTTTCCAAAGGAAATACTGAGTGACAGAGGTGCCAATTTCATGTCAGACCTGCTAGCTTGTCTGTGGATGCACTGTGAGGTGAAGCACCTAAACACCACCCCCTACCATCCCCAGACTAATGGTCTTGTTGAGAGATTAAACTCTACACTCAAGTCCATGCTACAGGCATTTGCAGACCAGTTTAAGAGGACTGGGGCAAATTTTTGTCTCATCTGTTGTTTGCTTACAGAGAGGTGTCCCAGGAATTCACAGATGTTTCACCCTTCGAGTTGCTGTATGGGCATAGGTTGAGGGGACCTCTAGATCTGATTCAAAATGAATGGGAGGGTGAGTGTGAATCCCACAAGGAGTCTGTTGTGGCATATGTCCTAAACCTCAGGACAAGGCTCAAAGAACTCATGGGCTTGGTCCAGGAGAACCTGGCAGAAGCACAACAACAGAAAAAGGTCTGGTATGACAGGAATGCTCGAGCTAGAGATCATTCTGTATGGCAGCAGGTAATGGTTCTCATTCCTGTCAGACACAACAAGAGGGACCCTACAAGGTGGCAAAGAAGGTCAGTGATGTTAACTACATGGTAGAATTGCTTGGCACCTTCTGCATGTCAGGGAGGTCCTGGGCAGACTGCAGAGGGCAGCATTGACCATTAAGCCCAATAAATGTCAGGTGGGTATGGCATTGTTCTCCTACCTGAGACCTAGAATGGGGAGTAGTAAAATCAGGCCAGAACCCACCAAAGTGGATGCCATTCAGGCATGGCCTGGCCCTGTTACCAAAAAGCAGGTGAGGGCATTCTTAGGAACAGCAGGGTAATACAGAAAGTTCGTCCCTAGTTATAGCACCATAGCTGCTCCTGTCACAGACCTGACAAGGAAAAATAGGCCAGATATGGTAGTGTGTACCCCAGCATGTGAGCATGCATTCCAGAAGCTTAAAGGAGCTTTGGGAGGACCCCTGTGTTAGCCAGTCCAGATTACAGCAAAGAATTTGTTGTGTAGGTGGATGCTTCAAACCATGCAGTGGGGGCTGTACTTAGCCAAGTTTCCTCAGAGGGAGAAGAGCACCCAGTGGTATATCTCAGTCATAGCCTCCAACCCAGGGAGGAATGCTATACAACTGAAGAAAATGAATGCCTAGCCATAGTATGGGCAGTGCAGAAACTTCATCCGTATCTGTATGGTAGGAAATTCACTGTAGTTACAGACCACAATCTCTTAACATGGCTACATCAAGCCAGCCAGCAAAATGCCAAGTTACTAAGGTGGAGCCTAGGGTTGCAAGCATATGATATAACAGTGCAGTACCACAGTTGGGGTTAGCAATGCCAATGCAGATGGGCTCTCAAGACAGGGAATGGGGTAAGGTATTCCCAGATAGGCTCAACCTTCTCAAGCAATGTTTCTCAAGGGGCACTTGAAAGACTGGGGGATTGTGATGCTTCCAGCCCAGCTATCTGGAATTTTGTAAATAATTCTATGTCATTTGTGAATATCAATATGATTTATACAGAACTGTACTATGTCATTTGTGAATATTGACATAATTTATACAGAACTGTATGTTATGTACTGAGCTTCAAGGATGTGTCCACCATATACCCTACTGGAAATGAACAGAAATGTATAACATATACCTGTGCAAATGTATGTTTTAATAGTAGAAGCTGGATCATACATAGTTAACTTACAAAACTTCAAGAAAATAAGTGGAAATTGTTTTATAATTGTATTATCTCTCAGTTTCAATGAAACAGACACAATGTGTAGAGCCAGATGTTTTTCTTTTGTCTTGAAGTAATTTTAATTACTAGGTTTAAAACGTAAAGTGTTTTATTGCTTCCTAGCAGCTACACATCTGAGAGATATGTACTTCTCACACAGAGATGATAACATTCTGTTGGTATCTGTTAGCCTGGAAACTGAAGGCAGGTGAGAAAGAGTGATGTCATCCAAGTTGACCCAGCAGTAATGTTTAATAGTAATTTAAGAACTGTGCCAGGGAAAGACTGTGCATTTTGTATCTTGCCTTGGACCTAGAAACATCCATTCAGCACTTGTGCCTGTGTTTTACTCTGTAAGTAAGCTTTAGGCATAGTATTTCTTTTAGAGATAGATAGCAATATAGTAAAGATTAGTTTAGATGTTTTCTGTATTTAATTGAGACTGTCCTGCAATGTTGTTTTAAAATATTTCCTGTGATTCTGAACTCTGTAGTTACTGTGTTGAGTGAATATTGTCTTGTTCTTTTATTATTTATTATTAAATATATTTAAACCTTTTAATTATGGATGGGTTGTTTAGAGACATTTAAGCTCTTAGAGTACTTGCATATGTATTTAGTGACACTGTACAGGCCACTCCTAATTAGCCTTAGTCTTGGTCACACTTACCATATGCATAATAGTAACATTACACAGTAGGATTGGTCACCCTTTGTAAGGGCCTTTAAGTAGCTGATAAGTAGAGGTTGGTGGCAGTGCTAACTGCCTTATAGTCTGGGCAGCAGGGGGCATAGCTAGTAAATATGTGCCAGCCTTCCCCAGGTGTCTGTGTGTTTGTATATAAATCAAATCTCAAAGAGAGTGTGTGTGTGTGTGTGTGTGTGTGTGTGTGTGTGTGTGTGTGTGTGTGTGTGTGTGTGTGTGTGTGTGCATGTGTGTGTGTGTGCGTATGTGTGTCTGTGTGTATGTGTGCGTGTGTGCGTGTGTGTGTGTGTGTGTGTGTGTGTGTGTGTGTGTGTGTGTGTCAGCTACTTGGGCAGGGGCACAAATCTCTGGTTGGACAGAGAGGGTGCTGGGGGTCTTGGCTTGACCCCTCAGCTTAGATCTTAACTCTATAGCTGTGCCAGTGGGGAGTCTTATTGGGGATCTGGAGAAAGAGGTAGAAAACAGCCCCAGACTGACTGTGATCTCTGTGTGCTCGTAAGGGAAATTGTACTTTACTGTGTGTGTGCCTGTCATACTCCCAATGTGTATGTCCCTCACTGGTGCTAGTGGTGAGGATTCAGACTCCTTGATTACTGGGCCAGTGCAGGGGCATCACAAGCTTGTCCAAGCCATAAATAAAAGTGGGACAAAGGCCCAAAATAGTGGCAGTTTTCAAATGTTTTGGTCCTACAAACTTAGAAAGTTGATAGAATAACAGCTTTTGTATCATGAATTTTTCTGAGGGATATGGAGTCTGAAACTGAAGTGTATGTCATTATTTTCTAACTTCAGTCTTTAATGATTTGCCAGTACAAAACTATGAGTCCAAACTCTGGACATTCTGTGAAAATCTGTACATTTGAGTGGTATGAATGTGTAAGTCTTTGATGCATGAGGCCTACTAGTTGATAGAGAGCACATGTATTGACATACGTCAGTGCTGTCACATATTGATGTCATTGCTGTAAAATCACCCACATAATACTTACTTGCTTACTTACATTAACAAGTAACATTATGCAAGGGTATGCTATTCATTTGTATTCTTAGATATTCATTTTTCTAGTCCAGATTCAACACTTACTTTGAAAGTCCAGCAGTTGCAAACGTTTTAATTTGGGGCTGACTCTGTCTTATACTAGCAGTACACAGCCATTACATGGATAAGTAAAGGTTGTGAGCATTGCCTGGCACCATTGTTACTGTATGTATGTGCATAGGATGAAGGTTTAAGACCCTTAGGTGGTGGGAGTATGTGCTATCCATTGCCTTTTGCCCAGTGTGAGGGCATATTTTGCATGCCTACCTCTGCCTACACCCACAGTGGTTGGTGGTTCCCACTCTGACTCCTCACCTCCGTGTGGCTGTGGTAACCTTGCCAGGGTGGTGGGATGTGTGGTCCTTCCCTTGGTGTTCCTGCTGTAGCTGTTTTCTCAGAATAATATTGTGAAATATGCCACAGACGGTGAAACTTTTTGCACATGCATGGGGATTGTATTGCAGGGCTCCCCCGATAGGTACCGGAACTGTAACTTCAGCAGCCCCAACACATAGTCTATGATATTCCTTGTTTCAGCATGTGCCTTATTATAATGTTCTTCAGTTGGTGTTTGTTCATTTCTGATGGGCGTCATCAGACATAATTTGAGTGCATAACCTGCATCCCCCAGTAAATGACTCTGTGGGATATCATCCCTAGAAAACATCTGATACAGTTGAGAGTGCTGCCAGATATGTGAGTCATGGTAACTGCCTGGGTTGCCAGCACACACATTCAGGATGATTCTCTTAGCATTACATGTGAACTGGAAGTTAATAGAATGGAAGCCCTTTCTGGTTGTGTACACTCCTCTATGCGAAAAGAGTAAAGAGTAAAGGGTAAAGCATAAACACAAATTTTTGAGTATAATTGTTTGGCCTGCTTTCCGGTCACTTTTATTATTTTTTTTAAGGTTTCATTTGAACAAGGTCAAAGATGAACTCTGTTTTATATGGGTAATGAGACTATTCTATATTGTGGGGATATCTGTCCCACCGACATGTTCTGTTTATGTCACAAGTGAAGTTCAGATCCCTGGATCTAGTGTTTCTGGTGCTGTTTGTTTTGCACTTGTGCAACAGATTCATAAGGGCTGGGTCTGACGAAGCCCTGTAAGCCAGGCAAAGATCTTTTTTCAGCAGCCTGTAAGAGACTGAATACAGTGATAGAGTCTTTAGGCAATCAGTGTAGGGGTATTCCTGGTCTGAATTCTCCTAGTAAGAAACCTTTTATGGGCACTCCAGCTGTTGCATGTGTCTGGTAAATTACATGACACTGGCAGCACTGTACTCAATGATAGGTCTGATAATGGTCGAGTAGAGTGGTGCTATAACTTCCTTGGACCTGGATGCCATACCCTTAACTATAAGCTGGGTGACACAGAAGGATTTTCTTGCTATCTTATGTGCTGGCCATTTGCCAGATTGCTGTCTACATATGTTTCCAGATTCCTTACTACTATGTCGACTCTTATGGGTATTTTATTGATGGAGTAATTAACTTGGGTTGACAGTTTTCCAAAGGACATTATAATGCATTTTTAGTATTCAGTTTTAGGCCTTTGCTTTAGCACCAGTTATTTGTCTGTGTTAAACCCCCTTGCAAGACATTGGTGTCTTGGGGGGATCTGTAATAGCTCCCAACCTACAGTCATCTGTGAACTTGGTATGACAGAAGCCTTGAATGTTAGCCTTGAATTCCAAGATGTAGATGCCAAACAAGAATGGCTCCAGCATGGTTCTCTGGGGTACTCTGCTAGTGATCGCTCTCTTGATGGAGGTGGTCTCACCGATTCAAACTTATTGGGTCCTGTCTATCTGCCAGCCAGCAAGCCAGTGAGTTATGTATGGATTAATCCCTAGTTCAGATATCGTGTCAACAATGCCTGAGTGGGGTATAGTATCAAATGCCTTGGCCAGGCCAAGATAAGCAGTATGCATTGTTGTACCCTTATCCATTGCCTTAGTGACCCTCTCAATTAAGCTAACCAGGTTAGGTAGGCCTGATTTTCCCTTAACAAAGCCATACTGGGATGGGTCCAGTGTCTGTAGGTTGCCATTGTCCATGTTTATCATTTCCATGATAATTCTTTCCATGGTTTTGCATATTAGATTTGTTAGAGTGATGGGTCTGTAGGTCCTTTGGTAGGTTGATGGCCCACTCTTATGAATGGGGATGACTGTTGCAGTCCTCCTTTGCTTTCACTTGAAACATAACCTGTCTAAAAGCTGTAGTTGAAGAGTGCCTCTAGTAGTCCTCATAGGTTGTGTTTTAATCTGCTCAGGAGGCAACCAGTGATGTTGTCAGGACCCATGGAGGCAGTGTTCTTGACTTTACCAAGTGCCACCAGCACCTGGTCCCTGCTAATATTTGTGGAAGTATATTGGAGGGGATTATACCTGGTGGAGCTAATGAGAAGTGGGGGTTGAAGTTTGAGCTAAATTTGTCAGCCAGTAGATTTGCTATGTCACACTGATTAGTGAATGTAGTATCGTTCACCACCAGTTCAGCACACTGCTGTGTGTTATCTTTAAGGTTCTGTACATCGCTGATGATAGCCTTGTGATTGTTCTTAGCCTGCAAGGCTACCTTGACCTCATAGTTGGCCTTGTTGGACTTAATTAGACCTCTCAGTTTCTAGTTTAGTTGTATAAAAGTGCACTTATTTTTAATGGAGCTGCTGTTCCTGATTTTGGCCATGAGTTTTTTTCTTTTATTATACACCCTGTTTAAGTGTGGATTCCACCAGTGGGGCTTGTTTTTGGTTTATTTCTGGTAGGTATGGCAACCTCTATGCAGCCATTCACATGTTTGTACAGGGACTCTGTGAATAATTTTGCATAGGTAGCTGTGGTCTTTGGGTTGGGGGGAGCCTTGAATTTTGACAAACTGTCAATTAATAGGATGTAATTTGCCTTAGAATAGCTCCTAACTGTTACTGGTTCAGCTGAGTTTTTTTGGGTTGATTTTTACTTCAAAGGAGACAGCTTTGTAATCCAATCTCACTAGTGAGAATGTGACATGGGGTGGGGGTGGGCAGGTACAACGTTCTCTCACACTGGTGAGTCAAGGATGCTATATGCTTGATCCCCTGGTTGGAACGTGCACTAGCTGTTCCAGGGTGTTTCTGTTAATAAAGGTCAGGAAGTGATGTGCCTGTGATTTTGAGGCAGTGTAAATTTCCCAGTCTATAGAGGGGTCATTAAAGTCAGCCATGAATAGAGCATTTGGTTGGATGGTGAGTGCCTCAAGTAGGTTTAAATAATAGTCATGAGACTAGAGGCATAGATGGTGACTTGTAGCTAGCCATGATCTGGTGAGGGACCTTATCCATGGTGACTTGCATGTGGATGAGTTCCATGGTATCATCCTGTTTAATGAACCTAGGGATATGTTTGTTGTTAACTTTGGCACCAGTCTGTGCTGATGGGTCTGAGAAAAATTTGGAAAAGATACACTAGGCAGTGGATGGAACATCCTAACCCTTTAAGGAGAATTCTATCACACCCACTAGACCACAGAGAGCTGTTTCTTTCAGTGCTCCAGCACATGGGAGAAGCAAGGTTCATAGAACCAGTGTCTGTGATACACAAAAGCAAAGGATTTTACTCCAGTATCTTTTTGTTACCGAAAAAGAAACTCTCCTGGAGACCTGTCCTAGACTTCTCCTTTCTAAACAGCTTTGTAAAAGTTTCAAAATTCAAAATGTTCACCTTACCATTGATCCTAATATTGCTTTCTGACCACTGTTTCATGGTGACTGCAGATCTCAAGGAGGTTTATCATCATATTTCTGTTACTCTCAATGTCAGGAAATATTTGATATGTGCTGTGTCTGGCATAAATTATCAATTTTCTGCATTACACTTTGGGCTGTCTACTGCACCTCAAGCATTTACAAAGTGTCTGGTCCCACTGGTTGCCTATTGCAGAACCCTAGGCATCTGCCCTTTTCCTTATTTCGATGACTTACTGACTTGTGCAGATTCTCTATCCAAGAGCTTGGAGTCCTTAGACAAGGCTGCATCCCTTCTTTCCCACCTGGGCTTCAAACTGAACCTTCAAATGTTATTTCTCACAACCTCTCAATGAATTGTTTTCCTGTGGTCTTGGATATAAATAGTAAAAAGGATGGCCTTCCTTCCAGAAGACAAAGTTCTAACTTATCTGGGGATTTTCGTTGATTTCTCTCTTCTAGACATGGCTTCAGCAACAGAGCTCATCAAAACTCTAGGCCTCATGGAATCAATGATCCTCATGATACCACTAGCCAGACTGCACATAAGAAAAATGCAGTGGTTCATGAAGAATAGTTGGACCTAACACCTTCATACCTTGGATTTCCAGGTACTGGTATTGAGAATTGTGAAACAGGAACTGCAGTGGTGGAGGGCTCAACTATCTTGGAATATAGGACTCCATTTTTCTATTCAGACCCCAATCCAATCTATGCAGATGGACTCTTCAGATTTTACATGAGGAGTAGTGTCCATAGGGGGTTCAAGTGCAAGCCTTGTCAGGTCCTCATGACACACCAAAGCACATAAATGTAAAAGAGGTGTTGGCAGTGATTCATCCCTGGTGACCGACAACATTACTATGATGTGATATGTGAACAAGCAATGGGATACAGGGTCATATCATCTTTGCCAGTTGTCAGTGATGGCTTGGGAGCTGACTGTACAGCATTCTCTGACTCTTTTGGCCTCATAAATTCTGTCAAAGCAAAACACCATAACAGACAGACTAAGCAGATCCTGGACTGACCTCATGAGTGACTTGATCCAGATGTGGGGAACACCTCAAATAGATCTGTTCACATCCTTTCAAAACAAACAACTGAAAAAATTCTGTTCAAGACATCCTTGCAGCCAAGCTTGGAAGACAGATGCTCTATCATTCCTATGGTCAGGAATGCTACATTCTTTCCAGTGATTCCCAAGGTACAGTTAAATATTCAGAAAAAAATAACAAAAACCATTATGGAAATCCCCTTTTTGCTCAGGCAAATTTGGTATCCCTTTTAATGAAATTGGCCAACTGCAATTACCACAAGCTTCCTCACAGACTAGTTCTGCTCACACAGTATCAGGGGTGAACGGTTCATCCTAACTTAAGGAAATTATAACTGACAGCCTGGACAATTCTGTTTTGACACCTTTTGGGCACTTGTTTCATGAAGATGTGCAGCAGGTATTTAAGGAGGCAAGAAAACCTGCAACTAGAAAATCTTAATTTACAAATAAAAGAGGTTTTCTAGGTGGTGTCTAGCCAATAACAGAGATTCTAAAAGGGTTTCATCCCCTCTGTTATTTTAAATACTTGGGTGAGCTACTTAGAGATGGTTGTCATATGTTTCTATCAAAGTTCATCTTGTGGTTATCTTAGCTTGTCTGACCATGGATCCTCCTCTTTCAAGTTTTTTTGTAGTCCAAGAGTTTATAAAAAGAGTTTTGCACATGAGATCCCCCCCAAAAAACACATTTGTCCTTCCTGGTATCTCAACTTTGTTCTTGAAAAATTGACCTTACCTTCTTTTCCACCTGCATCTCAGGCTGACTTGTGGTTCATTACTTGGAAGACTGTTTTACTCAATGCTCTGACATCTGCAAGGTGAGTCTCTGAGCTGCAAGCTGTCATGATGGGGTAACCCTATCAGATTTTTCACAGGGACTGGGTTGTGTTATTTACTAATCTATCATTCATGCATAAAGTTGTTTCTGAATTTACCTTGAATCAAGCCATCAATCTGTCAGTGGTTTATTCCAATCCAAACAACAAGGAAGAATAGATTCTACATACCTTGGATGCACACTGGCAGCTCAGGTACTACCTTGAGAGAACAAAGATCTCTAGGAATGCTGAACAGCTGTCTAACTCCTATATGGTGGCTAAGAAAGGTCAACCTGTCTCTAAGAAAACTATTGCACAATGCTTGCCTTCTGCTGTTGCTTTCTGTTACTCCCATCATGGTAAATGTCTTCCAGGCAAGATTAAGGTGCACTCCACTAGGGTTTTATCCTCTTTCATGACATATTGGGAAGGGGTGGACTCTAGAAGCATTCTACTGGCAGCAACATGGTACTTTGTTCATAACTTCACAAAGCACAACAAACTGGCTTCTTTTTTGAGGTCCAGAGCAGGCTTTGCTAGGACCATTCTCTAGGTAGGGTAAGCTTTGAGAATCTACCCAAAATATGACTGAGGCAGTGGGATTTATGAACATGGTACAGTTGTGTAAGTCCTACTTATCTATAATAGTAGATGATGAAATTCCTCACTGCCTCAGTGACAGCACCCACCCCACCCACTATCCTCCAGATTGTGCATAGTTGAGGTGGGTTTCAACCTGTTTGATTTGGTTGTTAGATTTGTTTTTATATGGTATTTTGCTTGCCTGTGAATTTACTCTTGCTAGATGATTCTGGCTTCAGGTACTTTTCTCTCCTTTGTGGAAGTGAAAATGCCCTTACATTCACTTCCTGTAACAGATGAAAGCTTCCCTCTCAGGATATGTTCAGCCAATGAGCTGTCCTGGGAAGAGACAGGGAGGGGAGTCTAAGCTTTTGAAAGCTGGCCAGTACTGGGTTATCTTGGTAGATAACTCAAAATGTATCTGAGGCAGTGATGAATTCAAACTTCTACTGTTACAGGTAAATACGACTTATGAAAATGTACTTTTTTTTTAGTCATAAAGTTTACTTCATGATTAAATCTGCCAATCTCATGACATAGACATAACACTGCTCAGAGACTATGCCAGAACTGACTCAGTGCTCAGATTGTTGTTAAAGATGGGAAGGCATTTGTTTTAAGATTTCCCAGCAGTCTTGACCTAGGCAATGTATTTATCTGTCCGTGCTTATTTAGAGGGGTAGAGCACTGATCCAAATGGACACTTTCAGACAGCTTGGGAACACATACTCAAGATAAATGTAGGGTTAGATTCTAACAGAGTTGCTTTCAGTGTACGTCAGCCCTGATTCTGAAGGACTTGCTATCAGTGTTAAGTAACTTACTTCTGTGGAAGGCCTACCTGTAAACAGGCTTACACCAGGGACTTCTCAGATTAAATATTACTTTCCTGGGTAGATTGCATTATTGGTATAAGTTTCAAACAGTGTAATTTGCCACAGTCTAGTTCTAGTTAAGTCAAAAATGGCATATATACTAAAATGTTATAGCTACAGAATAAAAAGCTGGTATAAATGCACCTTACATATTCAAAAACTTTTTTACATGTTCAAAAACTTTTACAAGTTACTTAGAAAATCATTAAATGCTGTGAAAGTAGAAGCCAGAGCATTTCTCCAGGGCCAGTATGGCAGAAGGTTTTCTCTTTCTTCAGTGTCAGCTGTGAAGCAAATCTGTTCATTAAAGTATAACATATACCCTTGAAAGCAATATGCATACACAGTGACAGCAATGTATGCATCCTGTTGTTAAGAACATTTGTGGAACTTGTTGTAATGCAAAACTGTGAACCAATAGTGTAAATGGTTGTGTTTCATATGTACATATATTTTAGTAACTTGCTCATGCATTCTTTATAAAAAATTTCAATAAAATGTATAATTAAAATCAAATGCTCTTTTTACAGTAAACTCCCTTTTCACACACCATTCTGTAGATATTTGTTGGAATGTGTATAGCTGGAGAGGTGTAATTTCAAGGTCAGAAATTATATATTCAGGACATCATCTCTATGCTAATTTCACTGCTGTGGAATGATCTGGCATTTGCTTACATCATCATCATCAAGTTTGGGAAAAGAATAAAAATCACGAACCTTAAAACATTTGAGTAACAGGTAGGATCTGTCAATCTTGGTTTGACGAGACACAATAAATAATACTAATAATTGAGTCTCATTGGCAAAGTCCGGTTTCTAAGCAAAAATGAATAGCAGGCAAATTTAAGAAAAGAATGAAGATTAAGAATATTAAAACATTTCATTAAAAAGTGTTGGTCAGCTCTATATCTAATATTTGACTAAATAATAATGATATAAAACATGGTATACATCATCTTCTAAAGAAAATAATAAAAAGCAGAAATTATTTTCAGAACTGTAGAATATTTATATTTGCTTAAATTAGTTTTTGAAAGAAAAGGACAGGGTAGTTAGAGGCAAAGTGAGACTGGATACGAATCTCATAGTTGAACGCATAAAGGAGACCTGTTTCCAAAAGAAGAAGGGTAATGAGCGAGTTGAATCAACTTAATGTTTCTCATGATCAAATACTACAACTAAAAAAAATTATACTTTCAGACATGAATTAAGGTTTGCATAGTACTGATTTGGAATTACAGATACATGAAAATTTTGGAAGGTAAAAGTAATTTTAATGGTTGCCATCAGGTGATGTAAACAAGGTTTTGGAATATCGGATTGTGAAGCATTTATGTCAAAAAATAATCTTGTAAAGATATTCATTTTGCTAATGGTGACTTTAGGTAGAAGAGAAAAATGTAAATTGTTCCATCTTTAACACTTTCTTTAACTTCCATCAGGGAATGAAAAAGATTGTCTTAATTTATATTCAGGTGGTCTTAGCAAGAGGTGGCGTCAACATATTTAAATTAATAGCAGTTCTTATAGGATATAAAGATATCAAATAAATCTAAAAGTTACTATCATTTGGACAAAAGGAAATGGTTTATGTAAACTGTGGTTATAATTGGAGATGATATATCAACAGCTAACACAATTAAAGGTAGAACACATTTGGGACAAGGAGAATATATGATCATCAGTGCAGTGGTGGTTCTGCGGTAGCATTGTCACCTCACAGTAAGACGCTGTCCTGTTCGATTCTCAGCTAGAGCGTCTTCTGTGTGGAGACATGCATGAATGGGCGTGCCTTCGTTGAAGGTAGTGCGTCAGGGCCGGCAACTTGGCATGTAAAAATCTACTGCCAATCATTAGTGGACCAGAGTTCCGCTGTGGTGACCCCTAACCGGGAAAAGCCGAAAGACACAACAACAACAACAACAACCCTCTTCAAAAGCAGTTACTTTAGTGCAAAATTATATAAAGTTGCTTTTGTTAATAAGAAACTTAAATAAAGGTGTGCTGATGTATGATATTGCCAGCTATGCCTGGAGAAGTGGGGCAGTGGATGTGTAATATATGCCAGCATAGCTTGCTGGAGTTTTGTAAAGAATTATATGTCATTTGTATATCACAGATTAACACTAGGCTAATCGCTTTTGTGAACTATTTTAAGTCTAGCCAATTACCCCATGTGAGAATCAAACCCTGCACCTTGTGTCTGTACGGTAAACACCTTAACCATTATGCCACCTACCACTGATTTGTACATGTGCTTGTGTTGAGAATGTGTTTATAAATCTGCAAAACAGCTATATCTGGAAACACAGCTGGAAACGTCAATGAATAAACTGCATAAAACAGCACAAAATACTTGAATGAATTTAATAAACGGAATAAGCGCTTTCACAGTAAAATTCCAAAACTGCTTCATCAGATAAAATGATCAGTACATGCTCACTTAATATAGATACTCATATCCAATCACAGACATTAACTTAGACACACCCCCAATAAAACATCAACGCTACATAAAGCAATACATACAATGTAACTAAAAACAAACTAGAACATAAAAATGCATAGTCGATGCACAAAATGCATTCATTTAAAAAGTCTTCTAGCTTTAAGAGTAGGTTTAAGCAGGACAAAGCTATTCAAGGCCTTGCCTCTATGTGAATGTAGCCTAAGAATCCACTGAGACTCAATTCTTTCCGTAAAATTACAGATATCTCCTAGTCATGGTGTAGCATGCACCCTATAAATCACCCTAAACATAAAAGAATGATGTTCCTCTGTTGACTTAACATGTTTCGCTAGTACATTTTTCTCATATCCAATCCTAATAGAATAGATATGCTCCCTGATTCTATCCTTCATTCTACGATTGCACTTGCTTACATAGAATGAAAAGCATTCAACGCAGTGCGCTAAGTATATCACATCTCTCGTGTTACAATCCACCTGTGTTCTAAAATAAAATCTACGTCCATCATTGGGATTGACAAAGCTGAACTAGGGGTCCATGTTGGTGCTGAATTGAGAGATAGCAGAGCCCAGCCATATTTTGGCTCAGCTGCCCAAGCCTCTGGAGTTAGAGGGCTACCACTAACTTCTCTGGCGGTACCAATACAGTTTAATAGTGATAAGAGAACCATTACTGAGATCATTAAGAAGCATTGGCCCATACTTTTGACCGATGAGAAAGTCAAAGAAGTAGTTGGTGATAAACCTAAGTTTAGATATAAAAATAAGAGAAGCTTGAAGCAGATGCTATGTTATCCAGACCGTAGTATACAAGTTACAAGGGATTTTAGTACTCTAGGCACTATTCCATGTGGAGATTGCAATTTCTGCAATTATATTGAGACTGACAATGTATTTGTCAATCCCAATGATGGAAGTAGATTTTATTTTAGAACACAGGCAGATTGTAACACGAGAGATGTGATATACTTAGCGCACTGCGTTGAATGCTTTTCATTCTATGTAGGCAAGTGCAATCGTAGAATGAAGGATAGAATCAGGGAGCATATCTATTCTATTAGGATTGGATATAAGAGAAATGTACTAGTGAAACATGTTAAGTCAACAGGGGAACATTATTCTTTTATGTTTAGGGTGATTGATAGGGTGCATGCTACACAGAGACTAGGAGATATCCATAATTTTACAGAAAGAATTGAGTCTCAATGGATTCTTAGGCTACAGTCACATAGAGGGAAGAGCTTGGATAGCTTTGTCCCACTTAAACCTACAGTTAAAGCTAGAAGACTTTTTAAATGAATGCATTTTGTGCATCGACTATGCATTTTTATGTTCTAGTTTGTTTTTAGTTACATTGTATGTATTGCTTTATGTAGCGTTGATGTTTTATTGGAGGTGTGTCTAAGTTAATGTCTGTGACTAGATATGAGTATCTATATTAAGTGAGCATGTACTGGTCATTTTATCTGATGAGGCAGTTTTGGAATTTTACTGTGAAAGCGCTTATTCCGTTTATTAAATTCATTCAAGTATTTTGTGCTGTTTTATGCAGTTTATTCATTGACGTTTCCAGCTGTGTTTCCAGATATAGCTGTTTTGCTGATTTACTTACTTGTTCATTTTATATCTGGATTTTCCTTCCTTCCCAGTACTTCATTTTGAAGACTTTTGTTTGAATGTATTTATAAAGCTGCTTGTATTAAAAATGTACCAACAGTGGGTCCTGCTGGGCAGAAAAGAAATCCACCTGTATGTCAGACTGTGTTGTAACTGTTGAAATGAACATATTGTAGCAGAGGATACTGGAAGAGAAGAGGTTAATCTCAGTCCAGTTAACGTTGAAAAATAGTCTAAAATTAAATTCCTGGTTTAGGCCATAATAATTGTATCTTACAGTTCTGATTGCAGTCAGAGGCAAAATGTCTGTGAAAACCAGGACAAGGAATCCTACTGTATTGTCCTTAGGGATGAACTAATTGCTACCCTGGAAGGGTGGAAGTTTTTGAAACATTTTTATAGCTTCCAGATGCTATAACACATCTTAGCAGAGCTCTATGTGTGTGTATGGTAACACATATGTGCAAGATTCTGACTGCTTCTAGTAAAGGGGTAGTGTGGGAACTAGAAGTCAGGTGACCAGATGTATGTGCTGTCATTCTGTAATCAAGCACTGAAATGATGTTTTAATACTAGATGAGACAGATGTCTCAGATCACTCTGTTTTGGAACTGACAAGACCACTCACCCACTTCATCTTGCCTTGCTCTAGTAAATGAACCAGGGGACAGTAATTCTTTCTATCATTCAGGAAAATATAGTGAAATTAAGTATTGTTTTTTTTCAGCATCTGTGTACATAAAGTTTTGAGTGTAAGAGAATGGGTTGTTATTAGGAGGGGGTATGTTAGTTAGGTAGTTTCTAGAGGTTATGTTGGAGGGTGTGCATGTTACTTTGGGCATTACCTTCTGCCTCTGACTGTAAGAGACACTGGGGCCAGATGCTGGGTGAATTTCTGATTTCCCATCCATTGGTTAAGGTTATGCTTAAATAGTGTAAGGGATGAGTTCTGTTTCACATGGATTGGGAGCCAGTTTCTGTTAGTCAGTTTGAGTCTGTGTGCCAAAACTGAAGCAAACGTTTTATGTCATAATTGATAAGGGAAAAAGAGGGATAGTTTTGTGGGTCAGAGGGCTCTATTTTAAGTTTGAGCACAAACAGTATGTTTAGGTAAGTATAACATATATCATTCATCTACTATGAGAACTGGAAGTCCCAACTGAAAAATTGACAAGACAAAAGCATGGAAGTGCACATCACCTGAAAATAAAGCAGTCTTTTATCTGCAGTTCCCATGTGGAAGGCTTTATCCCCACTCCCCCATACTATCTCCATGGACTTAGCACAACTGCAGTCTCAAAGTATGCAAAGTATAGACAATACATATAAAACATTTTGGGAGTTGTGATTTTGGGGACCTAGGACTGGTAAGACATCACTCCTGGATTTAACATATATTGAGTGCTAAATCTTTATATGGGTCTTCCATTCATTCTACAATTACTTAGTTAATGCAGGGCAGGGTTGTGAAGGTGATGGGGCTGTTCTGATACACAGTGGATGTAAAGTACAAAATTCATCCTGAACTGGGGACAAACCCATCACTGGATGTGCATGCAAAGTCATTTTGACATGCCATGCACATTTTTGATCAATTTGGATGATTACTAATTCAATTACAGCATGTCCTTCGATATGGGAGATAGATAATACATCTAGCAAAAGACTACACAGATAAAGGAAGTACATGCAAAAGACCACACAGACAAAGAGATGACATGCAGACTTAACAGAGGGGGTACTCCAGATATATCAAGAGTTTGAATATAGTAAAATAAATGTACTAGCCCTTTGGAAATTCTTGGAAGGAAAAGTTTATAAAAGGCATAGTAAGCACATCTGGGATTGGGTCATTATTAACTGATAGCTGATTAATGGTTTAACAGAGTTGATCTAAAGAGTAATTCAGATTTAGATCATGTATTCACCATGGGTCCTGGAATTATTAACCCCTGACAGCAAACTAGATGGAGCAAACTTTACAAAACACACTCCTGTTGAATCTGTAGTTAACATCTCTAAAGCATTTTTTCATTCAACTTCCATGATGAGGGTTTTGTCTCTACATCCCATTATACAAACTACGTGGTGTCAAAACTGTAGGAAAAAGAGAAACAAACAGTAAAACTTGGAAAAATGGTACAGCAATTGTAGTCTCACAATACAAACAATATATGTCAAACCACTCTAGCAGTTATGGTTTTGGAAACCTATAATGAGGAAGATATCACTCCTGGATGTTCTATACGTTGAATGGTAGCTCTCTCTATAGATCATTCATTTATTCATCCATTCATTCTTTGATTATACATTTAATGTATTGCAGCACTGTGATAGAGCTGGAACCTATCATGACACTCCATGGAGGTAAGGCACATACGTTTTCCTAAATTGGGCGCAGTCTACCACAAGATGTGTACACATACACATATTCATTCTGACATGACAGGAAACTGATCAGAGCCTGAACTTTGTTGACTGATAGCTGACTAACAATGTGATAGATATAATCTAAATTTTTTTTATTTATTTCTCTGAGGGAGAAGAGAAAGATCTGAATTGATCTTTTAAATAAAATGATATTTAGCAAGAGAGAGAGAGAGAGAGAGAGAAGGAGAAAGGAGGCTTTGAAGAAATGCAGGTAAACAAATCTATAATATGTTTAAAATGTCAGAAGTAGGAGTGTATTTTTTCCAATGCTAGTTTACTAGAAATTATGTTTCTTGAGTTATTTGCCTTACTAGCTTTAGTGATGTAAGAAGAACCACAGTGGATCCATTCAGAGTGTTTAGCTATATATATATATATATATATATATATATATATATATATATATATATATACATACACACACACACATATACATACATACATATATATCTATATCTATATATATATATATATATATATATATATATATATATATATATATATATATATAGATATATAGATATATATGTGTGTGTGTGTGTGTGTGTGTGTGTGTGTGTGTGTATGTATATATATATATATATATATATATATATATATATATATATATATATATATATATGCATTTTATATATTTATATATATATATATATATATATATATATATATATATATATATATATATATACATACAGCATTTTAGTCATTAGTTAAGTATTCTAGTAATGGTCTAACTCATTTTTCTTGAAAGAAGTTTCTCTCTAGCAACTTTGGGAAAAATGTAAATGATTATGAGGTAGCAAATCATCTCTTTTATTACAGAATACGTTACTAAAAAAAGTATATGCCACAGTTTTGAGATAGGCTCATACCCTGTTTGGTTTAGATAATAAATCATAAAATTCTTGAAGCAAAAGAAATTGCTGTAATCTCCAAAGTGAAGAAATGGTGGAAATTTTAATAATATGTATAATATATTCAGAGCAAAGTGGTCAGAAAAACTATTTAAAATCAAAATCAGCATTATCAAGAGTAGTAATTGTAGTTCTCAAAAGAGGAAAAATTATGTGATACAAATAAATAGGAACATTAGTAAAAAAAGATAAATAATTGCCAAAGTACATACAAATCTATAAGGATCCAGGAGATTAGTTCATGAATGGCATCACCATGTAATGAATGGTAAAAGGATATTGGTCTTCTGCCCTTCACTAAATATAGACCAGTTTTTCAGTCAAAAGCTTTTATAATATAATGGCTAGAAAGATTCTGCAGTAAACAAATTAATGACATAAAGATTAAGTTGGATCATGATACAGAACACAAATGTTTAAAATCACACGCAAAAAGATTAAAAAAAAACAATGCTAACTACATAGCAACATTCCCCCTGTCAATCAAGGTCCGCGTGGATAAAAGAATATGGGAATGATAATTAATTACACCCTTATTTTAAATGTATTTTGGGTGATTACATATTACTGCCATTTATTTTGATTTCCAGCCCATTGTTCTTTATACATTTTGGTCTCCTGTAGACAAAATGTTTGGAAGAGGTTTTATATAACAAATGAATCGGGAGGCCAGATTCTAAAAGAGTTGCTCTTTGTGTAAGCCTGCCCTGATTCTGAAAGACCTGCTCTCTTTTTAATTCCTCCAAATCTTTTGAGTTTCTATTATCATAATGGGAATGGACCCCATTCCTAAGTCAAAGTATGATTAAAGTTCATGAAATTGCTATAGTTTCAGTCTTTGATGTCAGTCAAAAGTGCTCTTCGGAGCACCGGCAATATGCCCAGTAATGACTCCTCTTGCAATTCGTATGGAATTACATGGATTGGTAACATATGTAAGTATGATTGTAGATTCTTTTTTATAAGACCCATTGCTCCTACTACTATTGGAACTGCCTGAGTATCTTTCTTCCACATTGCTCTCATTTCCGTCTACAGATCTTGATATTTTATGGCTTTGTGTCTCTCTCTGTACGCAAGACGCTGTAGTCACTGGGTGTGGTGATTTCAGTGATGAATGCTACTTTTGTCTTCTTTTCATGGCCCACTATATCCAGTTTTCTAGCATCTATCTTTTGAACTGTTGGTAATGGGTGATGCCATGTAATATAAATGTCATCATTTTCTATGATGCTTTGTGGCTCATGTTTCCAGTGTTTTTCAGCCACTTCAGTGCCATAATGTTTGCACAATCCCCAGTGCAACAGTCTTGCCACATTATTATGCATTTCAGCATACAGTCCTTCTGCTATTAGTATGTCCCAACCTGCAACAATGTGTGCAACTGTTTCCAATTCAGTTTTACAAAACCTACATTTGCCTGTTTCTCCAACATGCTCAATGGACTTTGTAAACCAATGTGTATGCAGCCCACTATCTTGGGCTGCCAATATTAACTTTTCATCTCCTGGTTTGAATTTGCCTCTCCTTAACCATTCCTGCGTTCATTCCTGATCAACATGTTCTTCCAGATGTTTTCTATACTTGCAACTATATTTTCTGATTTTTCCACATTTCTTGCCTTCTCATCTGGTCCTTCACTTTATATTATTTCTTTTTGTTTTTTGGCACATTCAGTTGCTGCCTGATTTTTATCCACTTCTGGGTTTGATTTCCATTCCTGCTTGATGCTGATATGCTTCTGCTAAATTAAGCAGAGAAGTCATCTTTATTCAGTCATTTATTCTCCTCATGTTTCAAAACATTCACTACCTTGGGTCTTGTGAAGTCAACAGATATGTGTGAAGTACAATGATTTCAGATCTATACATATAATCAGTTTCAAGGAGGCCCATCCAGCCTTCAGAATGGGGAATATATAATCCTGCTCTCAATTAAAGTGAATTACTTTGGTGTAAGGCCTATCTATGAATAGGCTTACTATGGGAACCAGATTCCAAAACACCTGCTCTCAGCCTACACTAACTGTAAGTGGTCACTTACACTGAGAGCAAGTCTTTTGGAATCAGGACAAGTAATTTCCTCTTGGAGGAACTTTGAATATTATTCATGTTTCAGGTAGTTATCCTTATAATATAGATATAAACATAAAAAATGGTGGTATAAATTATTCAAGACACTGATTATGAGGCTATCAATCTAAAAGTGAAACGTGCTGTTAAAATAATGGATCCTACGAGTATGCATTCCAAATGGTAAAATGACAACTACATATTTAGAAGCTTATGACTGAACAAAAATAACTCCCGTTACCCTGATATACTCAAATAATAACAGCCCCATAAAATACAAAAAGAATAATCCATACTTCCAAGACCCAGATTAGGAATCTTCCAGGAACATTATAATGACATCACCCACTGGTCATCTGATTCTCCATAGACAGTTTGTGCTTTAGAATCTCCCTCACAAACATGTGCAACCAGAAATGTATCAAAACAGTGACACATTCTTCAAACATTCTGTATAAGCAGGGAGGCACTCAACATTTTAAAAATGTATTTACATATTCACAATTAGGTATGCCAGCATACAATACAAGTTAATCTGAGAATATACACAAATCTCCTACCAGACATGCTAACACAGATGACAGTGTTTTCATTTTCTTCACATCTCTCCCCCTTATGACTCAAGTACAGTTTTCAAGTGACACTTGAAAACCAACGCTTGAGAAAAAATGGGTCTACCTGGGAATATTAACTCACTCCTCTCCTGGACAATCCATCCACACTGGCATTATTAACCCCACTGCAATGCTGTTTGGTCATACCATATGCTTGCAATCCTAGACTCCATCTCAGTAACTTGGCATTTTGCTTACTGACCCTATTAAGCCATGTTAAACGGTTATGATCTGTGAATACAATTAATTTTCTTCCATAAAGATTGGGCTGAAGCTTTTGCAATGCACATACTATGGCCAAACACTCTTTCTCCATGGCTGCATAACATTCTTCTCTAAAGACTGAGTGCTCTTCTCCTTCTGCAGAAACCTGGCTAAGTACAGCCCCCAGCCCATAATTTGAAGCATCTACCTGTACAATAAATTCTTTATTGTGATCTGGGCTGGCTAACACAGGGGGTCCTCCCAAAATCTCTTTCAGTTTTTGGAATGCCTGTTCGCAATCTGTATACTACCTTGTCTGGTTTATTCTTCCTAGTTAGGTCTGTAAGCTGCTATGGTACTGTAATTGGGCACAAATTTCCTATAGTACCCCACTGTTCCTGGAAATGCTCTCACTTGTTTCTTAGTAACTGGAACTGGCCAGTCTTGAATAGTTTCCACCTTGACAGGTTCTGCCCTAATTTTACCACTTCCCACTCTGTGTCCTAAGTAAGTGACCTCAGCCATACCCACTTGACACTTACTGGGTTTAATGGTTAATCCTGCCCTACTTAATCTATTCAAGACCTCCCTAACATGTTGGTCTGCAAATGCCCATACCATAGTCTTCAATGTAGAGTTTAACCTCTCCATAAGACGATTAGTCTGGGGATAGTTGGGGGTGTTCTTTAGATGTTTCACCCCACAACCCTTCCACAAACAAGTCAGCATGTCTGACATGAAGTTGGCATCTCGGTCATTCAGTATTTCCTGTGGAAAACCTACTCTGCTGAAGATTTCTAGCAAAGCATTTACCACCTTCTGTGCTTCAATAGATGACAGAGACACTGCATAAGGATATCTGATAGCACAGTCTACTACCACAAGATGTATTTCTTTCCTGTAGAATTTGGAGTACTTAGGGGTCCTGCAATATCCAGGGCCACTCTCTAAAACAGCTCTTCGATAACTGGCAAAGACATTAACAGAGTCTTAGCATTGTCCCCTGCTTTACCAACTTTTTGGCACTGTTCACAAGTCCTATAATATCCTACCACATCCCTTGCAATCCTGGGCCAATAGAAATTTTGCATAATACATCTCTTAGTACATCTTATGCCCATATGACACGAGAAAGGAATGTCATGTGCTATGGCTAAAAGTGACAGATGGTAAGCTCTAGGCACTACCAACTGCCATATTACTTCATTTTCTACCCCACCTCCAGGAGTCCACTCTCTATACAACAAACCTTTGTTCCAGAATACAGACTCTCCTGTTCCTTGAGCCTCAGGTGCCTCCTTAGCCACCTCCCTTAAGCTTTGTAACATCGTATTCATAAGTCAAGCCTGTCTCAACTCTACCTTCTTGACCTTCCCCAGCTCCCCTTCTACAGGAAGCCTAGTTAGCTCTGACAGCTGTGCCTCGCAGTCACTCTGGGTACCACCACTCACCTCTGTCCTCACAGTACTGTGTCCAAGGGAACATCAGTACCCACCAGCAGCTGTGGCTCACATTTAGACCTGCTGCTACCAGATAGCACCTTCTATGAAACAGCCACCATGCCAGTCCCAGTTTCAGGTATGAGACCTTTCTGGATCTCTCCCAGACTACCGGACCTATGTGGCTTTCTCCAAGCCTGACTGCATGTCACTGCATGTACACAAGGTCCTGCATCATCAAAGTCTTTCCCTATCAGAACATTTGCAGAAAAATCCTCAAACACACCTACATGCTTGCTTCTTCTTTCACCCTCCCAGTCGAGATGAATCCTAGCCAAAGGTATATGCAACAGGGTCCCTCCCTCTGCTCTGAGTGGAGTGGACTGCCCAAGCAAGTACTGCTCTTCTGTAACCACTGCAGGCCTCACAAAGCTTATATCAGAATATGTGTCCCTCTTAGCAGTTACCTGTTTACCATCTACTAAGATAGGATATAAATTGTGGTGATAATTTGTCACCCCTCTTGTTTCTAAAAAACGTATCACTGGCAGTTTGTCATCCACACTTACTGGCTTCCTCACCTTCTGTTTCTCACCTTGCCTCAATGGACATTTGGCTGCTATGTTTCCCCTCTGGTTACACTTGAAACATCTAATCCCTAATTGTGCACTTGGATTAGTAGCTTCCCTGTTACTGGTGTACTCTGTTGGAGGTATTTAGTCTGCCTCCCCATGGGTTCTCTTATGTTCATGTGCAGCACTGGGTGCTCATTTCCTATGCAGTGGTGTTCTGCTTGCCAAGTTGAGATCCCCTTTTCTCCCCCACTCCTCTACAGAGTTACACTCATGGTCTGCTAACCAGACTCTCATGTCATCAGGCAAAGTACTGAGGGCTTGTTCCCTAACCAAAATTTCTGCCAGTTCCCCAGAAGTGGTGACCTGATACTCACTCACCCATCTGTGAAAGTAAGTACTTAAATCAGCAATATAATCATGTACACTTTCATCTGCCTTGCATCTATGTTTACAAAACTTTTTTTCTATATGCCTCAGGTGTAAGTTTGAAACAGTCAAGCAAGTACCATTTCACATTATCATAATTCAAACAATCTACATCATTTAACTTTGACACAACCTGAACAGTTTTACTGTGGATAAACGGTGTTAGGAGCTGAACCCAGAGCTTGCGGTCAACATCATATTATCTATATACCCTCTCAAAATATGAATAAAACTATCAAAGTCATCCCCATCCCTGTACTGAGGAAAAAGTTTACTGACCTTTACAGCTTCTGGGGTCTGGTTATTCAATTCCCCTTTGCCTCCATGACCCTCTTGAAGGGTTTGAAGCTGCATTTCATGCTGGCACTGTCTCTCGCTGTCCTCTGCTTCTAAATGCCTCAGTCTCTCTTCAGTCTCCAGCTGTTTAATCTCCAATTCATATTGGCACTGTCTCTCCTCAGCATCTAGATGTTGCATTCACTCCTCGGCCTCCAGTCGTTGGGCTTCCAGGTGCAATCTCTCTGATGATTCCAGTTCAAGACATTTGGCTTCTAGGCACAGTCTCTCCAACTCCAGACAGATTCTCAGGTCCTCTGAAGAAAATGTGGACTGTCCCATCTTGGCAGGCTGCATATCCCTAACACCAAAATGCATATCCTCTGAATGGCTCATCTGAGCTGTGGTTGCAACCAAGGCTGAAATCATTGCTTTCTTTGTCATGTTAGCATGCACCAATCCTCTGGCTTCACACTCCTTAGCCAACTGTATCTTTGTCAGCTTGCTAAAATCATCTGCTGACATCCTTGCCTGCTATCCCTGACTAACTAAAAAATATTGTGGTGGATTGAAATTTTGAATGTTTACCTTATGGATGTCAGGAGTGCACACCATAATGACAACTACCCACAGGCTACTGAAGTCCAATTAAAAATCCCACTAAGCTGCCAACAATTAATGTGATGTCCGGCTAATATCCCACCAGACTGCCACACATTAATGTGACATCTGGCTAATACCCCATGGACTGCCACTAACAATGTGGCATCCCCCACTTAACATCCAGGCCAGTAATTAAGGAGCCTCAATCCCCACCACTGACTCCATTGTGGGAGTGTCATGGAAAATACCAAAGCACAGAGCACACAAGAGTAAAATTCTACAATTTCTCTTAACAGCACAACAGGAACACTCTCTGTTTCCCTGGGATGGGACTATATACCTCTGTACACCCCAAATGTAATCACTTATCATACACATCAGAGCAATGTGTTCCAATTTAAGACTTCTGACTCAATCACACTTAAAATAAATTTAAATTTCACATACTCAAACACCTATGGGAAGCCTGACACAGATTTCTAGCTGTGTCCCTTCCCCAATCCAAATGATAATTCTGCCACCAGAGTGAAACAGGTCTACATGCCCTTCAAAGGTTGATCCGTTATTAAAAATGAAATATCAAAATAAAGGATGGCTATGACCAGAAGTAGCCAGGCATTTGATGTGACCTGGGGAGTATCAAACAGGTATATGCACTCTCTAATCTCTAAAGAACACACTGATTGTCCAGCCACATTGTAAAGTAATGCAAAACATGTAATAATTAGTAAAATGATTACAAGAATGTAAATCAATAATTTTCAATCTTCTTCTTCTTCTTCTTTCGGCTTTTCCCAGTTAGGGGTCGCCACAGTGGATCACCTTGTCTGCTCATGATTGGCAGTGGAGTTTTACAGTGTCGAGTTGCCAGCCCGGCACCCAACCTTCCACAGAAGGCACACACATGCACACAATCACACCTAGGGCCAATTTAGAGTGTCCAGTCCACCTGCAGAATGTCTTTGGGATGTGGGAGGAAACCGGAGCACCTGGAGGAAACCCACATGACTACAGGGAGGACATGCAGACTCTGCACAGAAGGCACCCCAGCCGAGGACTGAACCAGAGAACCTCTTGCTGTGAGGCAGCAATGCTAACCACTGCACCACCATGGCCACACTAAATCAATAATTTTCAATAAATACCAGAATTCAATCACCAGAAATATAAAATTAAATTGTAGGATAGTAGTCCATCTTCTTAGGAAAAACTCTACCTAAACAGCTAAACTATTCTAATCCAACTAGAGAATACTGTCCGTAATCTAATCTAAAACATAACAGCAAGGCAAAAGCAGGCTTACAGTTTTTGGTGATTTTTTTCTCCAGCTATTTTCTGCACAGCGGTGTAACTGACTGTAACTCTTAGCTAACTACTGCTCTTCACAAACTGCACAGCTTAACAGTCTCAACTGTCTTGTTTAAAACAAAAACAGTCAGCTGTTTGAAAAAGTTATTTTTCCCGTCAATCAGCTCTTCACATAATCACCTAGCAACTGGAAGCATTTTAATGACATCAGCATCTGTTCATCTGATTATCCATAGACAGTTTGTACTTTAGAATCTCCTCACAAACATGTGCATCCAGAAATGTATCAAAACACGACAGATTCTTCAAACATTTTGTATAAGCATGGAGGTACTCAACATTGTAAAAAAATATTTACATATTCACAATTAGACATGCTGGCATACAATACAAGTTAATCTGAAAATATACACAAATCCCCTGCCAGACATGCTAGCACAGACAGTGTTTCATTTTCTTCACAATAACCTTAATTATTACTATTATTATTATTAGTTTTATAGAGGCACTTTAGTCTTAAGGAAAGTAGAAGAGCTTGATTTAGAAAAAGTCTGGAGCTGAAAATGCAAGCTGTATGACTGAAGGAAAGCATCAGAACAATGATGGATATTTAAATTTAAATGAAGTGTAACAGAAGCTAAAATTGTCAGCAAAAAGGAAAAAGCAGCATAAGAAAACTATCACTCAAATGAAGAATATACTATTGTAGAAAGTGTAAATGCTTGGTACTATTTTGTTGAAGTACACGTGGAAAAGAAATTCCTCGGAAGTATTCAGTTAACTTGAGCATTGAGAAACAGAATAAAAATGCATGGAAACTCTCAAGGAATTTTTGCAGTAGCAAGTGACTAAGCAGTTTATTTGCTTCAGCTGCAGAATCAATTGCATACTTTATATCTTTGAATAAATGTTTACCTACAAGTTGTAAAGCTGCAAATAATTATTGCATATCTTCAACCTCTGATCATGCAACAGAAATCGCATCCCTATACCTTAATACCCAGTTGCACCTCGGCACAATCAACCAAAGATTTCATGAGTTAATGTTATAAAGCTACAGATATTTTTACATATCTTCAACCTCTGACTGTGCAACAAAAATTACAGTCCTATACCTGAAATACCCAGTTGCATCTTGGCACATGAACCAAAGATTTCATGAGTTAATATATGTTTTTCATTGCTGGACTTAACTTCCCCCTGTTATAGTAACTGTGTATCCCTATAGTTAATCACAAGCACATCACTGCAAAGTCTCTGGTGTCCCTCCCATTGTTTTCACTGTATACTTTCCCTCCAGCCTGATGTTATACCCTGGTATATACTGTCCCCTCTCTTAGTCACTCAATATTGGTTATAACACCAAATTCTCCCTGCAGCCTTCATAGTGTTTCATTCTCACCACATACTTTTAAAGCTAACTAGCAACTATCTTACCTTCCATTTTCAGGATCTCAGTCCTACAAAAAAAAATATTACGTTCACAGCTAGTTGGTAATACCAATTGTTTTTTGCTCTCTCTCTCGCTGTGAACTGATCTCGAGTTCAACCCACTCCATTTGCCCTCACTTTTACTTGGGCTCACTCCACTCCCCTACCCTATCCCCATTACCACCCATCCCTACTTTCCCTAGATTTAAACACCCCCTCTTCCACACCCACTACAGTTCCTATCCAATCCGAACAATCCACTCACACTCCTACCTATCCACCACACACTTACTTAATCTAGCCAATTTTCTTTCTCTACTCAAGCTCATCTCCACTCACTCATATATATTTCCAGACCTTTTCAAACATACTAAAATGCACCCTCCTAACATGTTATTTCTACTCAGCACACTAACAACCTTCCTTCTGTCTGCCTACCAATCAAACACACTATCATAACCTACACATCACAGTTACTCACTCCCCAACTTACCCAGTCAATGCACACCCCTCTCCCCCTCCCATCAGCTTTAATATATCTCCTCAACTATTTAATAACACCATCACTCAACAAATCTCATTGAAATGTCTTCATTCAAAATCCTACACAACCCCTCCTACAAACTCCTGATATTACATTTCAAGTGTATGCGCCTATACCCTACCCTGAATACTCATATGCTACTAAGTGGAGACATACATCCCAATCCAGGCCCAACTCCCCACCTTCAATCAGCCAACTCTGTAACTGTACCTCTCTCAAACTTTAGAAATATCTTACATTACAACTCCTCTGACCTCTTAATACTAATTTTTAATCTAAGAAGCCTATTAAACAAAATACACGAATTCCATGCAACTATTGCTCACTACTCACCACACATATATATTTTAACTGAAACCTGGCTTAAACCACACATTTTGGACCAGGAAATCCTCCCCCTAGGCTACAACATCCAGAGACAAGATAGAACCCTTAAACATAGTGGTGGTGTAGCAAAATTATACAAAGATAATCTCAAAATTGAACATCTTGACATTAGCCCCTGGAACATTTCTAACATGGAAATACTAGTCACCTGTCTACAAATACAACTTAACAAGAATATTATCATTATAGCCATGTACCTTCCCCCAAGCAACAACCTTCTTTTGTTGAAGACCTTCTAAACTGGTGCTTTTCAACACTAACACAAGAAACTATTATATTATGAGATTTTAACTTTTATTGGGACACATTTTCCTCTAACAACCCCTGAAATCATATTAACCTCTGTAGCTTCATTCAGTTAATTCTTAACCCTACCAGAGTTGACAAACATAGTAATAAACAATCTATACTAGATTGGGCCCTTACTAACACTAAAGCAAACTCTTATCATCACTCAGGTTGTCTCCCAGACAGCCTGAGTGATCATCTAATTACTTATCTACTATAACAACACACCAGCCCCACTAATGAGATCACATACAAACGTATCCGCAACAAAACTAACTTTAGTCCTGAAGCCTTTATCAAACTTCTCATTCAAGTCAACTGGACCCCCCTAAAATGTATCAACCTTGATCTTGCAGTTTAATATTTCAATTATAAATTTTTCACTATCTTAAATAGACTAGCCCCCCTCAGGAAAATATGTAGAAAATGTAGACTCATTCCCTGGCTATCGTCTGACAGAAAAAGGCTACTTAACTAGAGAGACAAAGCATGGCACAATCACCAACTCGTAAAAAAACCTTACTGTCCTTCAAAACTATTGGCAACTTCATTAATTAGCAAAAAAAAAATCAGTAAGTAAAATACAACACTACATGACAATCCAAAATAGGTATCAAAACAATCCAAAACAATTCTGGGGAGCCATAAACCAACTGCTCAAACCTGGTCAAGCCACTACTCCATGCCCAACTAAAACTATCTCCCCTGACAATATAGCCATGCAATATAACAACCATTTTGCTAACTATATACTATCACTAGTAAAAACCAACAGCAACTCTCAACCAGGTATACCCATAAACTTTGAAACAAATTCAGATTCCTTCAACTTTTATCCCATACAAACACATCACATAAAAAGACTCCTATCCAATCTTAAATGCTCTTCCACTGGAGCTGACTAACTTCACAACTAATAATTTAAACTTGCTGCAGGTGCTACTTCTTACCCCATATCCATCCTTATTAATTGGTCCATTACTGAACATTACATGCCATCCCTATGCAAAGTGTCCCCTCTATATAAGGGTGGTACCTCCACAGATTTTTCTAACTACAGACCCATTGTCATCCTCTCCCCTATAGCAAAAATGCTGGAAAAATGTATTCACACCCAACTTCACAACCATCTCTTAAAATACAATCTTATATCTCACACCTAACATGGTTTCTGACCTAAACATAGTGCTACAACAGCAATTATTAGTTTCACTGACACAGTCAACCAACACTGGAATAATTGATTACTTACCTTCTCTTTATTCCTCAACCTATCAAAGGCATTTGATAATGTTTTGCACCAAAAACTTATCTATGAACTAGCCTCCCTTAACCTGCCTCATTCAACCCTCACCTGGTTCATTAGTTACCTAACCAACTGTCAACAAGCAGTTAAATGGCATAATGAGCTTTCATCTTCTCTACCTATCTCTGTCACTGTACCCCAAGGTTCCATTTTAGGTTCCCTTCTCTTTGCCATATTTACAAATAGACTATGTACAGCCACCCAACATGCTACATTGGTTCAGTGTGCGGATGACTCCTACCTCATATGCTCTGCTTCATCCCTACCTGCCCTACTTAATAAAACACAGCATTCCTTTCTGGAGATAGAAAAATACCTTCTCAACTCACAAATGATTCTTAATCCTTCTAAAACAAAACTAATGCTCTTATCCAAAAATCTGTTGACCCTTCTACTTTCACCATTTATTCATCTAACAATACCCTTATTGAACAAGTAGAGCATACAAAGTTACTAGGAGTCATCATCAACAAGAACCTCAAATTTGATAAACACTTAGCCCTAGTTATCAAGAAAGTGCATTTCAAGTTAGGTTCCCTTCATAGATTAAAGCCTTTTCTAACTGATTCCACCATACATGCCATCTGTAGAACACACCATTTCTCTACCCTCTTATATACCTCACCCATATCACTAACTTAAGAAAATGTGACTTAATCAAACCAGAGTCCTGCTATTACAAAGTAACCAGATTTGCCACCAACCAGTCTGGAAGAAGTCATCACTGCAAAGTACTACACCACCTCAACTGGTTGGGACTTCCTAACCTTTTAGCCTATAACCAGCTAGTTCTAACTCATTCTACCATGTATTACCCTAACAACTGTCCATCTGTTAGCAACCTAGTACAGCTCTACTCCAGCAATACAACTTTAAGGTCTTCTAATAAATTGCTGATGAAAGTCACTAAATCAAACAATAGCTAAGGGGATTCCCTGTATTCCTTCAAACTAGCCAAAACTTGGACCGATAATCCTCAAAATATACTAAACACCAACATTTCCAAATTTAAACAACTGCTGAGAGAACATCTTAAAAATTCTTGGCTTTGTTCCTGCACAGCTCTGGTTAGCTGCTCCAAATAGCTATTTCTCCCACCAATCACATATTCCCTCCCCTCTTTTTTTTCTTCACGTAACTTTCTCATTCCCCTATTCTCCTTCTTTCTCCTCCTTTAGTTGCTCTTTTCTTTTTATCTCATATGTAACAGATTTCTCAGCCCTTGAATTTATTATTCCATTTTGTCACAAAACTTTATTAATTGTTATTTTTTTATATAATTTTCGTTTTTTCTAGTGTTTGTTAATTTTAATATATTTATTTCTCAACATGTATCCTATATGAATACTATATTTTTTACTCTTTGTATTCTTACATTTTTTTCTAATATGACAATATTGTAATTTGTGGAGTTTTTCTCCTTGGCCTCTGCTGAAAACCGGCTATTTTTAGACCCAGTTGACACAAATAAAAATAAATAACAATCAGGAGAGCAATGGTGTTTAATGTTTTAATTAATTAATTGTTTATTGGGCAATGCATTTTTAATGATATGTAGATATATTTAAGTTGATGTTTTTGTAAGTTTTTATGGTTTGAAGAAGTTTATAGGCATGAAAGCACTTAACAGTCAATAAAAACTTTTTTCAGCTGTGATGGTTGCTTCTCCATTCTTTTTTTTTCAACTTGAACTATCCTGTTCTTCATTACTGTGGTTCAATATCTATTTAACTGACAGGCTGCAGTCTTTAAAATGATAGAATACACTTTCTCCATACCTACACGTTTCTACCGGTGTACCCCAAGGCTCTATTATTGGTCCCCTCCTCTTTAATATCTTTATCAATGACCCCTGTAACTCTGTAGGTCCAGCCTTTTTTATACAGTATGCTGATGATTCTACACTTATATGTGCATCTAATAACTTGCCTCAATTCCTCCATATCATGCAAGAAGCTTTTTCCTAAGTTGAGAAATGGCTCCATAATGCCCATCTACTATTCAACCTAAAAAGACAAAAACAAAGTTACTGCTATTTTTCCTCAAATCACACGTAAATGATAAAGTGAATTACAAAATGTTTTCACTAAACAAAACTGAACAGACGAGTACCATTAAGAGTGAAAGGGAAGGTCTACAAGAGAATAATGAGACCAGCTATGTTGTATGGGTTGGAGACAGTGGAATTGACAAAAAGGGAGGAGACAGAGCTGGAAGTGGCACAGTTAAAGATGTTAAGATTTGCACTGGGTGTGACAAGGATAGACAGGATTAGGAATCAGTATATTGGAGGGTCAGCTCAGGTTGGATGATTTGGAGACAAAGCCAGAGAGGTGAGATTGCATTGGTTTGGATATGTGCTGAAGGGATGCTGGGTATATTGGGAAAGGGATGGTAAGGATGGAGCTGCCATGTAAGAGGAAAAGAGGAAGGCCTAAGATAAGGTTTATGGATGTGGTGAGAGAGGACATGCAGATGGTTGGTGTTACAAAGCAAGATGCAGAGGAAAGGAAGAAATGGAAACAGATGATCCGCTGTGGCAACCCCTAATGGGAACAGCCTAAAGAAAAAGAAAAAGAAGAAAACTGAAATTGAAGTTGCCTTCCACAGAAATCTATTTGGAGTGATTATAGATGATAACTTTAAATTTGACCTGCATGTTCAAAATAACATAAAAAAGACTCACCCAAAATTAGGAATGCTCTAGAGGCATATACAGGTGTATAAGATACACCCTACATTGATCAATTACATTACAGTGGCCATGAAACAGTGGCAAACTACTTTGCAGCTAAGCCACAATAAAGGACAAATTATTATCCCTGGGATAAGAATTCCAAGGGTGATATTACAGGTGATTCTTTTTGTTACCGCTCCTCTTTCATCTTGCCCTTAACCCATTAACCTGTCTACTTAACAGATTAGGTCATGACTAAAATTTGGCTCCCAGACAATAAATAAAGTTTTCTTTTTGTGGATGATTTAAAAAAAAAAAGTATAGTTCATCAGATGAGGAGCTGAAAGCACAACTGGAAGTGGTTAAAACTTTCTCAGGTGATATAAGATGTAATTTGGTCTTGATAAATGTGCCAAATTAACATTTAAAGCAAGAAAGTTGCAACACCAAGAAAATATCAGTCTGAGACATGAATGTGATAAAATGGAATTTGAGCAGGAGAGAGTGTGTAAATATTTGGGAACTTATGAAGGATTGACAATAAAATATGAACAAATGCAAACAAAACTCAGGAATGTTTTAGAAGACTAAAATTAATACTGAAAACATCCCTGACATCTAAGAATAAAGTCCAAGCTATAAACCAATTTGTTCTTCCTGTACTAACTTACAGTTTGGGGGCAATTGACTGGCCCCAAAAGGTATTGGATCAGCTGGACATGAAAACAAGAAAAATGCTTCTCTCCTATCAAATGTATAAAAATCAGTGTATATCAAGATTATATATTCCTCTTTCTTTAGGAGGTATGGGCCCCCTCAAAAATGATTACATGTATAGATCTGCGATCGTATGACTGCATACATATCTGCTAACCTCACCAGATCCAAACACAGCAAAGTTCTGAAATACAAAGAGAAGAAATCTAAGATGACTTCAATGCTTCATTTAGCAGAAGCATTTTGTTGTCAAGATTCAAGACAGAATAGAAACCAAACCAGGAGTAGAAAACAAAATCAGGCAGTAGCTGAATGTGCCAAAAAACAAAAGGAAGAATATAAAGTGAAGGACCAGATGAGAAGCCAAAAAATGTGGAAAAGGCATAAACATAGTTGGAAGTACAGAAAACTCATGCAACAATATCATGTCAATCAGGATCTGAATCAGGAATGGCTAAGGAGAGTTGAATTTAAACCAAACGGTGAAAGGTTAATATTAACAGCACAGGACAGTGGACTACATACTTGTTAGTTTACAAATTATATTGAATGTGGGAGAAACAGACAAATGCAGGTTCTGTAAAACAGAACTGGAAACAGTCACATATTTTGTTGCTGGGTGTGATACACTAATGGCAGAGGGCCTGATTACTGAAAGGCATAATAATGTGGCAAGCCTGTTGAATTGGGGATTGTGCAAATATTATAATATTGAAGTAGCTGTGAAGCATTGGAAACTTGATCCACAAAGCATTATAGACAATTATGAAGTTTGTATAGCATGGGATTACCCATTACCAAATAAAATACATGTGAGAAAAACAGGTATAGTAGTCTATGAAAAGAAGAAAAAAGCAGCTTTGATCACTGAAATTGCTACACCCGGTGATTACAGTGTCTAATGTACAGAGAGACACAAAGTCATAAAATACCAGGATTTGCTGGCAGAAACAAAGGCAATGTGGAAGGAGAATATCCAATAGTAGTAGGAGCAATGGGTTTCATAGAAAAGAATTTACAATTTTAATTAGATATGCTACTGATACATGTAACTCCACATGAATTGCAGAAGGAGTCATTTTGGGACACATTGCAGGTACTGCAAAGAACACATTTGGCTAACATCAAAGATCAAAATGATACTAATTTCATGATCTTTAATCATACTTTGACTTAAGAATCGGGTCCATTCCTGTCATGGCATTAGAAACCCAAAAGACTTGGAGAAATTAAACCAGCATAAAAAATTCTTTAGCAGCACCATCAAAACCATTCTTCCACTATTTACCTTCTCTCATCTCTCTTATATGGTGCATCCATTCAAACCAGTCCCCAGGCATGATATAATAAGGTTGCAAAATTTGCCACCACCAAACAGTACTACAGCCACCACTGTATTGCCCTTAAGGTTTGAATCAACAAAAACTGCTTCACCTCTTAGATTACATACAGCTTATCTTCACACACAGCATTATTCACAAAGCCGATGACTGTCCTGCTTTTAACCCTGTTCTCCATTCCTATTTCCCTAATAGACTACGTCAATCTAATGAACAACATCTTTTCAGCATATATAAACCCTGCAAATCCACTGGTCAAAGTCTCTCCTCATACTCTGTTGCTAAAAAATAGAATTCTATCACTGTGCAAATTAAATCATACTTTGACTATGTTCAGAGAGAAGGAAGTAGTAAAATCTATTTCTTAGTCAAAGATCAAATATATTTTTGCCTTGGCAATATTATTTAGTCATCTCTGTTCCAAAGTGTGTACTCTGTGGTTAATGTCATCTCTATGGCTTCAGCTTGTGTATACTTTATCTATTAACCAAAAACAACTTCCACAAAACAACGGATTAAATAATCATGTAAAAAACAAAAAACACCACACAGAATGCCACCAAATGTAAGCACTTTCATTCTTAAACATTATCTATTAACAATGTTCTTTTTCAGTTTGCTATAGCTGTCCAGATATTTCCACTGTGTATTCCTAGGTTCATACTGTATGAATTGAAGCTGAATTTTTACTTAGTTAATAAGTCATTCTTTTGTGTTGGGCTTTGTAATAACCTTATACTGTAACCATATTATGGCAATGTGGAACTTTCCTCCATGGGCCTCTGCTGAAAATGGAATAATATCCCAGTCAGACATTCCTGGTAAACAAATCTCAAATCAATAAATATATAAACACCTGCTCAAGGGATCTTGATCTATTTTAAATATGGCATGTTGGAGGGATAGGTATGCATCACAGAGAACATGTCTTGTATGGAACTGCCTTCTACTCCACATAAAGTGAAATATTTCTCTTACTCTGTTCAAATGTAATTTGAATGAATGGATGGGAAGCCACAAATTAATATATGTAAGCACCCATGTTTCTCATGGATAGCGGCAACAAGTAAATGTTCCAAAACATCCTTGTTCTGCCCACTTATGGAATATTCATAAGCAAAATATAAGGTCTAAAAACCTCCAAGGGAATATAAGGCTAGGCTTTTTAAAATCATCACAAATCAATAGCCCAGTAAGTACCTGTGAACCTTAGTGTGTTATTAAACAGATACTTAAGAGTAACTGCATTTTAATATGGTGCATTGCGATAGTGAAGGCATCCATATTATTCAGAACTATTTGCAAAGGTACATTCTTCATTTTACACTCTGGATTTTTCTTAGGGGAATTTTCTGTCCATTAAATAAACAAGCCAAATGATGGAACTAATAAACAGGCTTTATTTAGACAACAGCCTTAAGTTGACAAGCTCTTCTAAGGCAGAGTTTATTGACTCAAGGCAGTAGTACAAAGTATTTTTATTTTTCCAGCATTTCCACTCCAGACTGTCCTCCTTATATTTGTAATACAGTTTGTACGAAAGGCATCAGTTTTTCTACTTTCCTCTTTACTGACTCTTGAATGAAATTTGGCTTAGTGCAGCTTAGCCCTAATATGGTAAGTGAAAACTCAGCTACCAAATGGAGGTGCTGATGATAACATACAATAAAATCTAGGTAACTTACCTTAATGGTGGAAGGACCACCAGGGTGATGACCTCCTGTTTAAGCAGATGAAAAGGTCTAATTTCCTGTACCTCTGAGGTTGCTGTTAGTCTGATTCAGGGTGCAGCTGTCTGGTTTCCTGTTTCTTCCCTTATTCAGTTAATGAAAGGCAAATATTCAAGTTCTGTTCAAGTTTGAAAATTTTTATTGGCAGATGAGTACTGCTTAGGTGATTGATTCAAATGAGAATTGTCTTGGCTTTCTGTTACAGATTTAGTGGTTTGAACCTAGGGCATGTGTTGCCAATAAACTATTAAACTCTTAGGTGCTTTCTGGTCTCCCTCTCTCTCTGTATATCTATATATATATATATATATATATATATATTACATCTATCTTTATATATATATATATATATATATATATATATATATACACGGATATAGATATAACTATAGCTGTAGATAGATATACATTTGATTCAGCCCACACAGCAGTTGCTACTAGCATTCTTACAATCCCTTCTCGTACTCTAAATACTATAAAGATTTACCAGTTCTGAGAATTTCAATTTGAAAATCACTTGTGATGCTAATCAATTCCAAATATTTTTTAAGTGACAGACTTTAGTATACTGTATATTATATAGTAGTTAATTTCAGTTACTATAGCTTTCTGTAAGGCACTAAGCAACTCTAAATTTGGAAAATTTATATTGAATTGTTTTATCATCCAGGTTTTCAGTTGTCCAAAAATTCAGGAGTCTTTCATTTACCTGGGTATCATAATGCCTTCATTCTACAGACCAGCTACTTCTTCATATCCTGAAATTACTTACTCCTTCTTCTTCATCATCTTGTCTGCTAGTCAACATAATGAATTAAAGCGGTTTCCCATTGAGATTTCCAGTTGTATTCATGCTTAAACCAAAAGCTTCAAAAATAGCACTTTGAATAATGAAACTACTTTACCACCCCCCCAAGCTACCTTTTTAATACAAGATCCAAAATGAAATATCCTGTCTCAAATCAGTTAAATCAAAAGTTTAACAAATTAAAGATACAATGAAAAGTTTTTCACAAAAGTCAATTCAGAAAGCATTTTCAGTTCAATTCTGTTTTTAAGCCACGTGGATTTAGCACTGACAGAGTTTCTTTCCCGGTGAGTGCAGTTGTAGTATTTCCAGCTCTGAGAGAAGCATTATTCTGATCTGACAGCAAAACTGAATAAATCAAACTGCCCAGAATGCACATTTTATATATGCATATAATTTGCTCAATTACTTTTATGCAACACACAGTACAATGCAACAATGCAGTTTTAATTGCATTCAGCCTTCTAAATACAGGCTATAAACAAAATTTTAACCACACATTGCAATGATAGCATTTAAAAAATATGAACAAGAAGGAAGTCCTGCCTCACAGGAAAAATGCATATTTAACCAGAACTGTCTGCATACTTGCAGACTATACGACTTTAAACAATAAATTTAACTAAGCAAGAGCTCTTTGGATGCCCATAACATTTGGTAGTGGTGTTTTATGGATCTTGGTCAGTTGACTAAAATTAATTATTTTTCTTGTGAAATGGAAGGCTAGAGTTGATAAGACCTGTCATGCATACGGGCCAGGTAATGAAGTGAAACACAGACCTGAAGCATTCCATTTCATGTTTACATTTGTGATTCATTGCCATCTAGTCTGATCCATTTCAGTGCTGTCTTTGTACAAATTATGAACCTGCAATCAGCCAATAAAGTAAAAAAGGATATTATAAGAATATTAATATCAAACTCGTGGTTGTGCTGTTATTTTTCTTTTGTTTTCAAAGAAAAGTCAAAGTTCAACTTACATAGCCGCTTAGTGAGTGAGAAAAATGGTTGCAACATTCTTTTTCTTGCTAAACATTTTTTTATACAAATCCAAGCACTATGCATTAATAACTACATTAAACATTCAGAATGCATTCTAAAAGTTTAGCCACACAGTACAGTGATAGATTAGCAGGAAGAAAGCAACCCATCCCACACTAGACACACAGGCACATGCAAGAACAGGATGCAGAATCATTCTTTGAAATTAAATTTATTTTACATTTGTTCACCGGGGAGGTGCAACTGGACAGATCTGTCCATTTTCAGCAGAGGCCGAGGAAGAAAAGATCCAGAAACAATTACTAACATACTATATGTCTTGAAACACAAATCCATAACATAAGTTGTTCAGACCTAACAGCCCAGATACACAAACTTATGAAAAGCACATTCTTGTGGCCATAGAGTAATCGAGAAAATGCTCCACAGTGTAAAAAGTATTTTTTTGCACGTGGCAAGCCCTTTCACCCCTATATGGGGACTTTGGCTCTTACTGTCTCCTCATTTTAATACATCTACTATGAGTTCAGCAGCTCTGGGAAGAGTAATCATTAACTTCAGAGTAACACCTGTCTCACTCATTCACTGGGAGGCTCTGGTCTCTGAAAACTGAGAAAAACAAAACAGGAGCACTAGTACATCTATCCTATATGAGCAGAAGTAGAAAATGAGCAAAATCCACCTTAAGTGATTGATTATACAAACAGGCTTGTATCAATGACTACTTCAACTAAGAAATGGGTGTGGTAGACTTGATGAGACCTACTAGGTAGGCATATGAGTGAACCACATAGCCAAGTGAAGCAGAGGAACTGAAGGACTTAAGCACATGTTTGCAATTCTTCTGACTGCTCTGTTCGGAATTGTCAAGAGAACAGTAAATAATGAAAAAGAAGGGAAAAGGGAAGAAAACATTCATGAAGAAGGACAAGAGGCTGGAGCAGAGTGTGAAATCATACATGACAGAAAGAGGCTGAGAGAAAGGGTGAACTAGGTGAAGAAGAAACTGCAGAAGAAGAAAAAATATGCAAAGTAAACAATGAGGACAGATAATGCATGCAGAAAGAGATGTCTGGGCAGGGGATTGATGCTAATAATTTTTTGAAGTTCTAGCCAGTGAAAAGTCTGATTCTGAGGATCAAGGACTGTTTGTACATAAACCCAGGAAAAATATTCCCTTAGGGAAACAGTTAAAACTAAGAAAATGAACATTTAAAAATATTTCCCCTAAACTTAAAATTAAGGAAACACAACAATTTTAAAGTAGAGGATGTATAATGCTTGATGAGAAAAAAAAAAGACTGAAAACAGAAAAACTGTGGGGTGGAAATATAATACAGAATTTTGGAAGTGAATGCTGTTCTGAGTGGCCGTGTTGTGCAACATAACAGTGAAAAAAAAACATGTAATATTGGTAAGGATGGAAAGGCTAACTGCTGTGGATGTGAGGTGAAGAGATCATGTTTTATAGAATTATAGCATCATATACATATATAGCTAGCATAGAAAGAAATAATCAGTTTCATCAAATATAAAACTGTGGTGGTCAACATGAAGTTTATAATTGCAGGGGACTTTAATTGAGATTTAATGGGAAAATGTAAAAAAAAAGAAAATAAAAGATGTTAAAAATACAAGAAATGATAAAATGTGGTACATTAGCTCTGTGGAACAAATGCCAGTGGAATTATAGAAAGTGGGCACATGGATCTAAAATTGATTATTTTGTATTACTGGAAGGCTTGGAGGTAGTAGATAGTGATGCAGTTCTGACAGGATTTTCAGACCATTTAGCAATATGGATGGAGGTGATGGAAGAAAGAGAGTATATTTAATTAGGAAAGGGAATAAACGAGAAATCATGGGATGACATTGTAGAGTGGGAGGTATTGTAGTTATGGAAGGTTCTTATAACCATGAAGGACTTCTATAAAAACTTGTATGAAAGGTGGATTGAATTTAAAAAGATGATGTAAGAACGGAAGAGAAAGTGAAGTATGAGAAAATGTATAGAAATATATTAGAGGATTTAGAGAATAATACAAGAGAGTATTATGATATTGAAAAACATATGTAAAAGAAATGAAGAAAAAATGAAGGTATTACTGTTTAGGCAGAAAAGTTTACAAGGGAGAAGGGAGGAAATATTTACGTATTTGGTAAAATAGTAAAGCAGGATATTAAAATAATGAGGGGAATACAAATATAGACTGGGAGGCAAAAAGAACATGAGCAAATTATGAATATTGTAGTACAGCATTGGGAAATATGAATAAGAGTAAAAAGAAAGAAAATAAGAGAGAGAATATAAAGTAAAAAATCCAGAATAAATTAAGGAAGAATTTTAAAAATAAATTACTATTAGCAAATTAGATGAAGTACTTAGGAAAGTAAATGTTGAATCAGTATGAGGCTTAGATGTTATAGGGAATAGAATGAATACGAAATTAATAGATTGTCAAAAACAGTATTTTGGAAATGCATTGAATGAATGGTTTAAGGTAGGGTTTGTTTATGAAGTATTATTTAGTGCAATAATAAAATTTATATGAAAAAAGGATGAGAAGAATAAAATAAAAAATGGCGACCCCTCACATTAAATAACACAGATTATACATTTTTTATGAACATAATACAGACGAGAATTGAAGGAAGGATGAGGGATATTATAGAAAAATTATATACAGTATAAAAGACAAGAGATGTCAAGAAATGTTATTGGCTATAAGAGAAATCATGGATAATATTATAAGTAAAAGGGAGGATGTGAAACTTATGGTAGTTGATATTATCAAGGCATTTGATACAGTAGGGCACTATACTTTGTGTGATGTTATGGAGAAATATGGAATAGCTAATAGAATTAGGAGAGTGTGTATGTCAGCATATCAAAATAATAGAGTGAGAGTGTTAATGAATGGGTGGCTGAGTAAAGAAATATGCATGAAGTGGGGTATGTCCCATGACTTGAATACTTTTTGAATTGGTAATGAATGTGATAAATTGTGAAGTAACTTATAAAAATGAAAGATGTTAGATATGTGATGCAAAAGGATTTGGTGATTCATTATAGTAGTTGTGAAATAAGCAGATGATAAAGTGGTAATTGCTAAGAACAAAATATGAATAAAGGAAGTTTTGGTTTGTCTGAATGGATCCATCCATCCATCCACAACCCCTTTTTCTAATTTTTACAAATGGGGTCAGTCTGAATGGATATTTAAAGGAAATAGGAATGACCTTGACTAAAGGTAAGGGTTTTGTTGATGTAGCGAAAACTCAGAGTATGTATTTTCCAATGAATGAAGTGTCTTTTATTGAAATAAAATTTGGGAAAAAATATGTAGTTTTGGTGCAATGGGATGGTTTGATAAAAGAAATGAAACTGGAAAGTGTACAGTGGACGTCATAGTATTCAGGAAAAAATGTTTATCCGTTGAATTCTGTATTATGGGGAAAAATAGCATATATGACAAATGTTTATATGAGCTGAGAAAAAACATGAAAAGGAAATTATGCAATTGGTGAAGATGAAGGGGGGTTCTTCTTCTTTCGGCTGCTCCCGTTAGGGGTTGCCACAGCAGATCAACTGTTTCCACTTCTTCCTGTCCTCTGCATCTTGCTCTGTCACACCAACCACCTGCATGTCCTCTCTCACCACATCCATAAACCTTATCTTAGACCTTCCTCTTTTCCTGTTACCTGGCAGCTTCATCCTTAGCATCTTTTTCCCAATATACTCTGTATCCATCATCAGCACATGTCCAAACCAACGTAATCTTGCCTATCTGGCTTTGTCTCCAAACCTTCCAACCTGGGCTGACCCTCTAATATACTTATTCCTAATCCCGTCCATCCTCGTCACACCCAGTGCAAATCTTAACATCTTCAACTCTGCCACGTCAAGCTCTTACTCCTGCCTTTTTGTCAATGCCACTGTCTCCAACCCATATAACATAGCTGGTCTCACTTGAAGGGGGGTTGAGGTTAATAAATCCAGTTGTTTATTCTGCTTCCTTAAACCTGTATAGGGTATTACAGTGGGTAACTGAAGAGACTGAGAAATTAATAGTGACAATGTTTAGATATAAATACAATACATTCTGGGAGATGATGAGGATAAGAAAAAGAGAACAAGAATAAGTATGTAAAGAAATAAAAAATTATCAAGAAAAACACTAACATGGAAAATAAAAATTGATGATATAGGGAAAGATAGAAGGATGTGGTATATTTGATATTATTATATTAATACATGGGAAAATATACCAGGGGAAGTGATTAAAAACATTAAAATAAGGAAAAATCATTGTACCAAGATAGTAAAGTGTCAGGATTTTCTGTGGAGACTGTCAATAAACAAGTTACCAGTAAATGGGAATATGCCATATAAAAAGAAACTTGAAAGAGATTGTTTATTTTTTGAGCAGGAAGAGACAACCCAATATTTTGTTTTGACGTATAAAAGAGTGATGAAACTCCAGAAAAAGTTATGTGAATAAAACAATTTTGAGAATAATAATGATATAAGCAATATAGATATGGATATGATTATGTATGTATATAATAATAATAATAAGAAACAATATGTGAGAAAGGGTAGATAAGATTTTTTTATGTAACATGGGTTAGTTATTTTGAATGAAAGACTGAGTGAAATTTTTAATGGAAAATGGATTTTATCATATATATTATAAAAAAATAGATTGTGGTTGCGGAAGAAGGAGCTGGGTTAAGTTATGGAATAATAATGAAGATGTTATAAGAAAAATGATAAATAAAAAAATACAATTGTGTATATATGCACCTGTAAATGTGCACATTTTGTAAATATGTACATTTTTTATGTTGTGTTAAATAATGGACCCCTACTCTTTGTGATAGGTGCTATGGGATCTTTTACATCCACCTGAGTTACTACTGACTCAATCAGAAGAAGCCTCTGTTTAACATCAGTATCTCATCTGAAGGACAACATACTCAGGAGTGCAGCACCCCCTTTAACTGCACTGCAGTGTCAGCAATTCATGTATCTGGTATGGGAATAGAACCCAGGCTTCTGCACTAAAGGCAAATGTGTTACCTGTTGCACCACTGACACTGCTGCTGTTTTCAGTCTCAACAGCCCTAGATGTCTACCACAGTGCCATTGTAAACACTGTGGAAGGCCTTTATGGATACTTGGTCTGTGCATCTAAACCTCTTCTGCTACATCAACAAAATGGTTTGGATGGACAGGTATATCTTGCAGAGGATACCTCTGCTTTGAAACAGACTGCCAATTCACATAAAGCAAAGTTCACCCCTATCCATATTCAAGTGCAACTTGGATCTATGGACGGGAAACAGAAAACATCCCCCAGGACTGTTCCCTGTACTACTAATAGACATAGGCAGCTCCTAAATGCTTTATCTTATGCATAGGTTCCTTTCAAATTATCTATGGTATAATCCCAGTTATTCTCATTGGGGTAATATATAATTACTGACCATAGAATGGGTAAGGCCAATACATAAACAAATTGTATAGGTTAATTTGAGCACAAAAAGTGAAACTGGCTAGGCTTAAAGTGGTTCTCAAGCATAGGTTGCCTACTATTTACCTATGAACATATAAGACAGTTATATAACAAGTGTCCAGATTGTCCTTAAAAATATGTAAATCAGTGCTTGCTTTAATGTAATTTTGTAGCCTATTCCATGCATCATCTACTCTGTCAGAAAACTAATTAGTACTCCTCAAATTCCTGGATAATCATCTACATAGGTTGTCTGATAATTCTCTGCTACTTTTTGATAACCTTACACATCCCCAGAGGTACCTGTCTCTAAATGCCCTGGATTCCTGAATAAGGTCTCCTCTTAAATGTCTAAATGGCTATATGAGACACTGTAAGAGTTCAGATATTTTAGTCTTTCATAATAACTTGAATTTTCACATCCATGGATGCTCTTGGTGTATTTCCACTGTACTCTTTCCAGTTTACCCATGCTTATTTTCTTTCCCTATTGTTATTCCATACTAAAGTATGGGTCTAATATAACTAGCCACAATTTCATATTTTTTGATTTCCTAGACTTTATAAATCCTTTTATACAACATATAGTTCTGTTACTATAAATAGATAATTGGTTGATATGATTAGAAAAACTCAAAGCTGGATCTTACCCATATACTCAGGTCCTTAAATGAATCTACAGTTTCAGTCAGTGTGTGCTGTATTAAATATTCACCTTCCAATCTATATCTCCCACATCTCTTATGCTTAGTTTTTGATGTATTAATCAGCATATTATTCTCCTGTGTCCAAACGGTCAGTTTAGATAAGTTGTTTTGCAGACATGCCTTATCTGTAACACATGTAATTAGTTTACCCATTTTCAAGCCATTGCATACAGAGTGGAACACCTCAGATTAAAAAGATAGATCTGAAAGATACAACCTAAACAAGTAAGGGCCTAGGCCAGAACCCTGTGGGGCACCCTGACTGCAACCTAGAATTTTACCTGTCCCATTGCTGTATGGTACTTGCCATGTCCTATCTGTAAGTCATGCAGCTATCAGTCTTCTCAGGAATACATCAGTACCTAGTTGTTCTAATTTATTAATCAGTGTTTTATGTATGATCCTATCAAATGCTGAAGTTAAGTCAAATATAAAATACATCACAACACAATTTTTCATTTATAGCTGTTATTACATTTTTATAGAACATCATGTTACAGGTGGTTATAGATCTGTTTTCAGCATATGTATGCTGATATATGGTTCCAAGTTCTGACCTTTCTAATTCTGACAATATATTATCCAAAATAACCATCTTGATTATTCTTCCATAACATGAAATTAAACTTATGGGTCTGTATATGTATGGTTCTGGGTTGTCCTACTCCCCTTTCCCTTAAAAAAACAAAGATAGGTTTAACAAATGCACGTCATCAATCTTGAGGAATCTCCCCATATTTAAATGACCTAGTTAATAACAGATATAATGGTACTGTAAGTTCATGATGAAGTGTTCTCAGGTCATTATTACTAATTCCATCTCCTACCTGTATTTTGCTTTGGTCCAGTTTGTGTAGTTATTTTTCAATATAATCTAATTTGATTTCAGTATCTGAAGTCAACTTGATATTACTAGGACAGACTGTCGCCTACTTTCTGGAGCCAAACTGCTTTGCATAAGATTTTGTAAATATATGTATAATCTGTTGCAGGTGAGAATACATTTTAGAATTTACACACAATTTATCAATTTGCATGTCTTTACTTCTACCAACTATGTATTTATGCTTAATAGATACTCAGAGATCTTTACTGGAATTAATAGGGGGCAAGAGATCTTTTCAACTGGACACATAACCTAACGCCTGCCTCACTTGCTTCAGTCTTGCTTTGACCCTCTGTTCTCACCTCCTGCTTCCCTATCATATTTATTACTATTAGTTCACACCTAATTTTCTACTCAGCTAATATTATTTACATATTGTATCAATTGTCTATGGGATTATCTACCTTCTGTTATTACTATATGTTTGTGAATTTGTTCTATTTTCTTTCTTTTTTTTTGTGAATCATTTCACCTGGGCTGTGTTTGCAAATGGTTTGCAGTGATCAGTGTACTACTCCAGAAAACAAACTAAAATAACTACAAAAAATAAAATAAAATACTGAAAATAGACACTTCCTTTCCTAAATGTGTTCTGTTTGCACTTTGCCTAAAATTATTTACTTCATTGGTCCAATAGGATCATAGGAAGTTAGTAGGCTATTGGCCCTGAGGCCCTTACAAGCCTAGCCAAGAATTTAGCCCATGCTCCAACAAGTCAGCACCCTATGCCACTGTCCAGCAGGGACATAGGTGGAATCCCAGGAGTGTATTTTCTGTTCCCCATCCAGTTATCCAGGTTGCACTTAAAAAGGATTAATAAGATATTCTGCTTTATGTGGAGAGGGAGTCTATTCCACAAAAGGGGAAGTCTCTGGGACACAAATCTGTCCTGTCAACAAGTCCTATTGATGTCACAGACCAGGTTGAGGTCTCGTGTGCGGGTTACTCGAGTGGAGCTTGACTTGCAGATATGCAGTAGTCCCATCAGGTCGGGGTCTGAGATTGCTTTGTATGACAGACAGAGGTCACCTCTGAGGAGTCTGTATGAGACTGAGTAGAGGGACAGGGCTTTTAGCCTATTTGTGTAGGGTAGATGTTTGAGGTCCTGGATTCAATGGGTGAGGAATCTCTGTGGCCTCTCCAGCTGCTGCATGTGCTTTGCGATGTACATGGCGAAAGGGGCACTGTATGTAATAATCGGTCTTATAAGAGAAGAATACAGGGATGTTATGACCACCTTGTCCCTGGATAAGATACCCTTACTAATGATGTGGGTCATGTAGAAAGCTTTCCGTACAATGGAGGCAATATGGTGGTCAAAAGTCAGTTTGGTATCAACCTGGGTTCCCAAGTCCCTCACAACTGATTGTGTACTTATTGCTTTATGTGATAATTTGTGGGGACATCATTATCCTCAAAAGGGATGGGGATGCATTTTTTGGCATTCAGTTTGAGGCAATGTTTCTGACACCAGTCATTTGTTTGGGTGAGACCCTCTTGGAGGATGTCCACATCACTAGGGGAATTGATGACAGGACCCAGCTTGCAGTCATCTGCAAACTTGGTCAGCCATAGCCCACTAGATTTGGCCTGCACCTCTGAGAAGTATATCCCAAACAGCAGAAGCCCCAAGACTGATCGCTGGGTGCACCACTTGTTACGGGTCTACTACTTGAGGTGGAGCCCCCTATTTTGACTAGGTGGGTTCTATCAGTAAGCCAGTTTGCTACCCATCTGGTAACATATGGATCGATGCCTAGTTGAGAGAATGTATGTATTATACCTGAGTGGGGAATAGTATCGAAGGCCTTGGCCAGATCAAGGTAGGTGGTGTGCACCATCTTCCCCTCATCTATGGCTTTGGTGACTGTCTCAAAGAAGTCGACCAAATTTAACAGGCATGACCTCCCCTTGACAAAACCAAACAATCATTAATATATGTAACAACAATTCTCCAAGTTATGCCAGTTGGACAACTGCAATTGTTAACAGTAAGTCTAGATTTACTATTAATAATGGTAAGCAAATTCTGCATCTTTTGACTGAGGAACAGAAGTCACCAGTGTTATCAGGTGTTACCTGTAAATATACATAGCATTTACTGCACTGTACAAGATACTTGTGCTTTAGCAAATCTTTAATAGCACACTTATTTAAGGAATATGTTTTCAGCTGCAAAACGTAGACCAACAAAATTTAAATCAAAGTAAATTTTCCTACCTATAATCTATTCCTTTCTTCCTACAAACTGTGAAAAACAGAGGTAAAAATAGAACATAAATCAAAATAATTCTTCTTTTACCAAGCCATTGCAAAGTAGATTACAAAACCAACACAGGATTGTTTCGGATAAGCCCTGGATTGTCCTCTATGCAGTCTGTGTAAACTTATAGCTAGCTGACTAGACCCCTTGAGATAGTTAGAGTTTGCCTGTATAAACTCTATTCCTTTCTAACAACCAACAGTGGAAATAAGAGGTAAAACAAAAGAATATAAATAAAAGTAAATATTCCTGTCTACAAGCTATCCCTTTATTCCTACAAATCCTGAAAAACAGAGGTAAAAATAAACTTTAAATCAAAATAAATCTTATCTTACCAGTCAGTTGCACAGTTAATTAGAAACCAACACAGGATTGTCTCAGATAAGCTCTGGATGGATGGATGGATGGATGGATGGATGGATGGATGGATGGATGGATGGATGGATGGATGGATGGATTTAAAAAAATAAAAAATGCAGAAACCAGTGATTTACGTTGTCACTTGTTATATATAGTCTGTGTTCATTCATGATTATGATGTTCAGTATATGCATTGCCTTCTTTGCTTGTATTTCTGCAGTTCATTTATCTTTAATTGTGCCTTGTGTGACCACATGTTTTAACTTGAATCATGTTCATGTCTAATTTTTATAGCTTTTTTATTATTTGTAAAGGTTCTTTCTTGTGACTCTACACTGAATAATGTACATTTATTAAGTGATTAATAACTTGGTTTATATCATAATTAGGCCTTTTTAGCAATTGTTCTTAGAGCTTTCTCTGTGGGACTTCATTGAAAGTGTACCCTACTCATTTCAATATTTCATGTCATCAGTTGTAAATGCATAAATGAAGTTAAGCTGAGAAGTTGATAAGGCTAAATGTTGGCCAAGTGTATAAAACAATATTTTCATTGCAAAAAAGTATAAGATGATGACTGTGATTCAGAAATGATTAGCACATTGTAAAACACAAATTAGTGCAGGGAGCAGCAATGTGAGGGTTGTGAGCATAACAGAGACACCAACAGTGCCAGGTGATCAATGCAAAATAGCTTAATGCTATTGAGTTCATAGGGACATGGAAATGAGGAACCCCATGCAGATGAGTCAGATGGTGTATGCAAATGATGACATCCTAAATACAAAGCATGTAAAATGGGTGCATACCCATTTACACCAAGAATCCCCAGTGTTGTACACTGCAGCCATCATTGCCAAGGAAAGCACTACAGACACCAATGCCTGTCATACCATCAGCTGAGTGATCTGCACACTCTGGACCATTTCTGTGTAGAATGTCAAACTTTGTTTTGCCCAAAGAGAACTGAAGGTGATGCATGGTATGTTTATTCCTGTGGATAATAAAGTATGTCTGTATTTAACCATGAGTAAGGACCCTTCAGTGTCCATTTTAGAATGCATTAGGTATATCACAGGTGTCAGCTTCATGAATCCTGGACTATTTCCTTTGCAGTCCACTGTAGCATGTATAGGACAATATTCAGTTCCCCTGGACTGCTCAGTACAGAATCAGTATTACACAGGCATTTTACAACATTTCCTGTTTCCACAAGGTCCTGAGAGCTATATGGTGTCCATACACATTCATCAAGGTCCCAGTTGATGCAGAAGGATTGTGGTACAGTGACAGGATGGGACTCTACTAACTTCCTGGTGGTCTGTGATGCCCAGGACCTGGTTTAAAATGTGTCTGTATGCTATCCAGTTTGCTCTCAAGATTCTCATATCACATCACATTGGCCCACCTTCAGCTTATGTAAATGGTTCCTGACATGGGGTTTCCCAGAGAATCCTTACTTGATGGGAGCACATACAGATTGGAGAGATATATTTCTTCATGGAAATGTTGTGCTAGCAGAGAGCAGTCTACATACAATATGTTATTTGTACTGTGTAAAAGGTGAAGTCAGATATACCCTAGAGTTCTGGTTGATGACTCTTATGTACAGACCCTGGACCATGCAGGAAATCTCTTATAAATAAACCCATGTCAAAATGCATAATGTAGTAGATTGGGTATTTGTTCTACCCAGGGACTGCTATCATTGTCAAGATATGTCGGGGGGGGGGGCATTGCAATACAATCTTGTAATCCACAGCAAAACTTTTAGTTGTGTATGCAATGCTGCACAACATGGCATTGTGCAAACAGTTGGAATAGCTGGCAAATGTATTGGCATAAACTTCCATATCAGTTGTATCAGCAATGGAAGGACAGGGTAGAGAGTCAGGTGAGGAGCACAGACCAAAGTGATAGCCAAAACAGGGGTGGGCACAGTACACTGCAGAACTGGAAAACAGACAGCATGTGGTTCTAAATGGTGGAGCAACCCCATGCACCTGTTTATCAGCTGTAGTTAGTGCTGTGGAGAAACCCCCCATGACCTACTTTAGCCATGACTTCACAGTACCCTTCAACCACAAACCCCCTACAACATATCTTTTATAAGGTTTCCATTTTTCATGGTTATCCCCCAAAGCCGCAGTGGTGCAGCGGTAGCATTGTCGCCTCACAGCAAGAGGTTCTCCCGTTCGATTCTCGGTTGGAGCGCCTTCTGTGTGGAGTCTGCATGTCCTCCCCATGGTCGAGTGGTGTTCGAAAGACATGCGTGAATGAGTGTGCCTTCGTTGAAGGTTGGGCGTTGGGCTGGCACCTCGGCACCATAAAAATCAACTGCCTATCATTAGCAGAACGGAGTTCTGCTGTGGCAACCCCTAACTAGGAAAAGCCGAAAGAAAAACAACATCCCCCAAAACCATAATACACCTCTAAAAAGAAGTCAGTCACTAGTGGAGTCCCTCAGGAATCAGTCCTTGGACTGCTCTTTTTTGGCATTTATTTCTCAGAAGTCAAGGCTAATGTCAGTGGTCTCTGGGTGACTAACTTTGCAAATGATTGCAAAATAGGAGCTGTCATTGAATCTCACACTGACAAAAATGTTCTCCAGGAGGGGCTGACACAGACAAACAACTGGTGTCAGAGCCATGGACTAAAACTAAATGCCAAGAAATGCATAATAGTATTATTTGGGAAATCCACAATTAAAAGTGGCAGGACCCAGAAATGGCAACTAGTCCCAACTTTTTTCACTAAAACAACCACGATTAGTGCTTGAGTCTGTGATAAACAGACTTCATCAGATGAAATACACTTGAATACTCCACCATATTTAAAACACATTCCAGCATCATGTGACTACCAATGTTTCACATTTAAAGAGCCCACACACAATTATAAGCATTGTATAATGCATCACATAATACTAACAGAGCCACTTAAAACATGCTTAGAAAAGATGAAAAAATAACTAAATAGCCATTAAAATAATTTTTAACAAAAAAAAAAAAATATATATATATATATATATATATATATATATATATATATATATATATATATATATATATATATGTATATATATATATATATATGAAAACACTTATCTCTGAAAAGCTTTAAGCTTTAAAACTGGCTGAACAGATATCAACTTATTTAAGCCCGGACTCACACTTTCATTGCATTTCAATTGCCACAGCAGTTCCTTTTTTATCCAAATGCAACCCCATAGGACCACCGCTTGGACTTTCAATCAACTTCTCCAAAACAACAAATCTAAAAAAGTATTATGTGATACATTGTACAATCCCGGTATTCTGTCTCCTACAGGCTTTTGAGGGGAGATCTATGCCTGACATACAGGGCATTGTCAGACCCCACTCTGATGGACCTCCTGCATATCCACAAAACAAACAGCACCAGAATTACCCGTTCTAAAGACTTAAACCTTGCCTGTGATATAAATAGGACCTGCTGGAGAGATAGGTATGTATCCCAGAGACTACCCAGTCTATGGAAAAGGCTCCCCATGCATGTAAAGTAGAGTTCCTCCCTAACCCAATTCAAGTGCAACTTGGACAACTGTATGTGAAACCAGAAATTCATCCCTGATTTGGTACCTATGGCTCTAATGGACACAGGTAACCTACAAATGGTTCAACTCCCAGGACCATGCTTACACTTATTAAGGGTATCAGAACTTGTCAGAGATTTGGGATGCATGGCTAGGCTTAAAAAGGCCCTTGTGGTCGTTAGCCTAGTAAACACCTATGAACCTGAGTTCCAAGTTACACATACATCACAACGTCTGCCTCAGTGTGACTGACAGCCACCACTGGGTTTATTGATCTTGCTGAGGTTCTTAACCAGGCAATACTCATTCCAAATACTTCCATGAGTCTGTAAATCTGAAAATCTAACAAAATCTCTGTTGAAATTCTCTCTAATTCAAAGTTGTACATTATTGAGCAGAGTTGTGCAAAATGATGCCAGTGATTTATATAATTTGTAAAGAAATTGGATACAGTTAACACTTGCTTATCGCATCAGAGTAACACTTTTTGTTACAAGAAATTAAAATTTCTGTCATTAATGCAAACAGATGGAACTTTAATCCTCTAAGGGTCACTGCTCTGTGGCTGTTAAACAATAGGAATTTCATTAGTCAAACAGGCATTTGTCAAGGTAATATAAAAATCTTCTTTCTACTTTCCAGCCTGTTCATGCTTTGTAAATGCAAACCAGTTTTCTCATCAGTTCTAGTTAAGCAAAAGTTCTCCCACTTTTTCAACAGCATTATCAACAGATAGGAACTCACAATATAACAATTTGCCCTCTATCTCTCAATCTCTCTTTCTCTCTCTCTTTCTGCTGATGAGGCTACAGAAGCTGAATGTTTCTCCACTTTCTTTTTGGGTTTCACACCAGTGAGTGACTGCCTCTTAGCAAAACAGACAGAAGTTCAACAACTTCTTACCAAGCTTCTTTTTAACAGGTGGTAAAAATTCATCTACAACACAAATCAACAGTTTTCTTTATGAAGTCTTCCTGTTAATGAACGGGGAAAGAAAAGTAAAAGTTCTTTGTTTTCACCACTGGTTTAACAGTGGTATTAGTTTTGTGCCTCATGCAATTGTTAGATTTATTTTCAATCTGCAGCAGATGATGGTAGAAAAAATTAAAAAAAATGCTGTGTTTGTCCACTAACAGAAAACACAAGACACTGGAACACATATGTGATGTACTTCACTTCAGTGCAAACTGGAAATTATTGCAAATTCACATTTTTTGTTAGCAAAACATTTTGCTTGTTTAGACAGACTAGCCAATTGCAAATTATAACTCCTATTTCCCTTCTCTGGATTCGACTAATCTCACTATACGTCTCTTTTATTGTGATTTATTATGGTGTTGAGAGCATATCTCTTGTCTTCCAGTGTGTTATTCATTATGTCTCCTGGTTTTCAAAAGAAAATTCACTGGAACAGCCTCAGCCATAGAGTAGTCCTGAGTGTGAGAAAGGTTTATACTTCTTATGTCGTTTTTTTATGTCATGTGATTCAGTGCTTAATTTTATTGTAGTATGTTAAAGTATTAAAAGTTCCGGTTAGGAGAGCAGGAATTTTTTAAAAGGCACATAACTCATACTAAATCTACTTGACTTCTTTGAAATGGTTACTGAGGGCATAGATTAGGGACATACAGTCCACACTGCTTTTTTGGACATTGACAAGGGGTTGAGAGGGTGGCCTAATGGTTAAAGTGTTTGCCTTATAAACACAAGGTGCAGGGTTTGAGTCTCACAAGGGATAATTGGCTAGGTTTAAAATGGCTCTCAAGGACAATTAGCCTAGTACTAGTCTATGAACATATACTAATCTCCATACATACCTTGCTGGATAAGTAATTGGCTATCTGGTAGAACCCATACTCTTCAGGCCAATGTTCTAAATTGAAGGGACTAATTAGTCCTTCAAACTGCTTTTCACAGAAAAGGTTATTAGCCCATAAAATGCACTACCAGAATGGGTGGATAAGAAGGACTGCACAGGAACACATATGAAGAAAGGCTGGTGTGATAAGGAGGGTCTTTAAATACACCTAAATAACACACTAGGCAGGCTTGCTTCCTTTTGTCATGAAGTGTGCACGCATATACATCTATACCTTTTTAGATAGTTTAAAATAAATATTCAACCAATTCATATAACATGTTTTGGGACAGTGCAAGGAAACTAGAACAGCCCTACTTCCAAAACACACACACACACACACACACACACACACACACACACACACACACACACACACACACACACACACACACACACCAGGGAATGTGACACAGATAGTGGACCATATATATGGAAAAATCCAATACCTTTGTGCTTAGAAGCATAAACCTTATCAATTAATCTACTATACTGTTCAAATGCCTTAATTCTTAGGAGTGTGTAACATAGGCAGACAGGCCTTAGAACTTATTATTGGTTTCATCAGTTCAGCTATCCATACTCTGAGATTATGTTTGTAGATGGTGCTTCTTTGCTACTTCTATTCCCATGTAGTTTACATGATCTATGTTGGGAGATCACACTGATAAGCAGAGTTACTTTACTTAACTCGAGTGCCCATGGCAAGTGTTGTAACATCTGTTAAGTAATTTTCATTAAAAAAATGAGTAACCATTAGAAGACAATTGTCATGAAACCCCATTCATGTGTACAATTGATAAAGGTCGTGTTTTGGTACTACTTTGTTTTATTGACTATACTGCGGTCAACCAAATGTATTGTTCAGTAAAGAGTAGAGTATATATCAACTCAGAAAAAGATGGATAGTGAATGTAAAGGCATTAGTAATTGGTGCTAAGAAGGCTTGGGTGAGTACTTATTTTGTATTACTATAATGTATATACTGTTTTATCTATAAAGGGTTTTTTAATCAGTCAGGAAAAATGCTATTTCATGGACTGGTCTTTATCTCTGAAATACATTATCAGTGATAATAGGGGAAGGTATGACAGTAGTGGGACTTCAAAGTCCCCGATGACAGACGATAGATGTCATGAATCAGGGGATGGGGGAAGGACAGCTGTGCAGTGGCTTACTGCAAAAATGAATCTTTCTGTAAACATCATATGTACAAAGCATTAATTCATATGACAACATGAGTTTTGTGCTTACAAGTAATGGACTAAAAAAATTTACTGTACATTTCTAGTATAAAGAAAATGGCTATGTAAAACTGTCCAGTTAACATCAAGTATTGTCTATTTTAACTAATACATTGTGAAGGAAAATATCTTAGTGCAAGGCAAACATCCTTACATTGTGAATATCTTGTAGTATTTTCTTCCCTTATCTGTCATAAATGCGCTTTAGCTGTCCTAACACTAATGCAATTGTAAAGGAACCATATCTTTATTCTCAAGTTGTTTATTTAGCATTACACAGTGGTTTGATATAATTTACCAAATTTGCCATTTGGTGGCAGCATTGCTACACAAATCAGGGTAGCTGTACTTCTTGGCTTTCGATAGTCAAACCACAAATACTATCCATGCTGTGTTGCTTCAGAGTGTAGAACTAATAGGTATTATTTATCTGTATAAAAAACATGACTACATGAAAAGCTAATCAAAGAAGTCAAATGCATAAGAGCAAATACAAAAGTATGGAATTTACAGAATATGCTTACATTAGCCTTATTATCACAGGGGTTTGAACAGTAATGTGCACTGTACTCTAAATGTTTATTACAGCAGGAGTTAGTAAGATCTTTTACTAAACCTTGAAAACAGTTATAGATAAGCCAGTAAAAAATCTGCATTAACATGTTTATCTAAGGCACCATTTAACTGTCATGTATCATGTTTTAATGTGCCACTGCCTTGCCAGCTGTAACAAAATCTGCTGATGCAAAATTAAAGTGTTTCTGTAGATGACGACTGTTTTATATTACGAAGAAAAAACTCAATATTGTGTTGTTGGACACATCTCAATGTGAACTCCATGGTTTATTAACACTGCAAAAATGCTTCAGAAACACAAATGTCCAACGGTAGATAATGACCATTTAGTCCACTGATTTGGCCCATTTTCACACTTGTGCAATCTGTGACTCTAGTTAACCTGCAGTCTAATGTAGCTCCACTTCCGTGAGATGTATGCTGCCCCTCCAATGAATCTGGGGGAAAGTTAGACAATTCTACTTTGATAAATTCTCATGTGTTTAATATGATACTTATTTCATCCAGATGAAGTATGTATTTGTATTTTCTGGATATTGTCCTGGTATATACCATAGCATCTTCACGGCAAGGCTGTTGTACATATACACCACTTCTTCTGTGATAAAATGATACCACAATTTTCCCCAAGTTGTCCACTGTATGTCTTCTAAAGGTATTTGTTTTTCACTCAACTTTTTTCATAAGATATAAATTACTCAGACCATATTAATACCAGTCTGATAGATAAACATTTGCATTATGTCCACAAACCTCCTTTTATTATAAACGTTTGCCTGCTGATTTTCTTCAATCAGTCAACAGAAGACTGACATAATATCTGCAACATTTTCATTTTTCTTCCTGCAAATGTTCTACTTTGAGTTGTTTTTGGATAAAAGGACTATACAAAAGAAAATCAGCTATTATACCAAGTTAGGTCTTATCATCTGGCTGCCCAGAGCATTGTTACTTCCGCTTTCCCACTGATTGAGCGGTTTTCATACACCTCATTGCTCACACAGTGTTTTTTCTCTCTTGTCTTATTTGGTTACTTTCTAGTTGCCTGATATAAGTACCTTAGCTTCCAATTCCATTGTCTTCTGAGTATTTAGTTTACTATTAAGTACTCATTGGCTCTATGGAGCATTATTCTGAATTTCTCAGCAATAGATACTGTCATTTAGCTTTGTTAAGCCTCCCCACATACTCCATGCCCCCCTCCTGCTATGTATTGACCAAGCTGCAAAGCTTTGTGTTTTCTGCACAAAAGCACACTTCTCCTGACAAGTACTCTGTAGTACAACTTATAAAGACCATACAAAGAACTGTCTCAACATCACAATACCTCACAAGTGAACTTTTCTTCAGACTTGCCTGTATATTTAGTATACTAAACTTTAAGTTATTGTCTATCCAGTGCTACCATTTTTTATCAAAATGCATGAGCTTTAACCATGGTTGCTTATACTCCTCAGAGTATATGAAACTGCCAATGCATGTACTCAAGGAATACAAGAATCTAATGAAATGAAACCCAACAATTAAATAAGCATTGTTTTAAATTGACTCATCCTGATGTTTCTCTGACTCAGAGAAAGCAAAATATTTCATAAATGATTCCAAAGACAACCACAAGGCATTCTATGGTTATGCCAAGAATCTAAATGGCGATGTTCAGATATACTCTGAGCTACAACAGAATGGCATTAAATATACTGATCCCAAGGATATTGCCAATATCCTGGAAGATCGATTTAGTGCCAACTTTACCCCCCTCTCACCCCCAAAAGGCCCATCTCAATACCAAAAGATTGCCAAATTCTGGTAATCACAGCCACACAGGTAGAAACCGCACTCTCCAAAGCTATGAATACAGCATCCATGGGACCAGATGACATCCCGGGCTGTGTACTACATGAACTACAAAATGAACTGGCACCTCACCTAAGTGTCATGTTTAATCATAGCCTCACCTCAGGCTTCATGCCCACTGAGTGGCGCACAGCTACAGTTATCCCACTCCACAAGGGAGGATCCACCTTGGATCCTGGGAACTACCATCCCATCAGTCTGACAAGCCTGATCTGCAAGAGCATGGAACGCATTTTCATGGAACTTATAAACAAATACATTGGCAACCTTCAAACAATGGACCCCACCCAGTTTGGGTTCGTGAAGGGTCAATCTTGTCTCCTGAACCTGATTGACTTCTTCAAATCAGTCTCCAGAACTGTGGATGAGGGTAAGGCGGTCCACGCAGCCTATCTGGACCTCACCAAGACCTTCGACACAATCCCCCACTCTGGAATCATAGATAAACTTACTAAGCTGGGCATAAATCCCTATGTCAATCGATGGGTTGCCAACTGGCTTACTGACAGAACCCAGACTGTAAACATAGCCGACTCCAAATCCAGCTCCAGACAAGTGACAAGCGGAGTACCTCAGGATTCAGTCCTGGGACTCCTCTTGTTTGGCATCTGCTTCTCTGAAATACAGGCCAACACTAAGGGACTCTGGCTAACAAAGTTCACAGATGACTCCAAACTGGGAGCCATTATTGAATCCCCAAATGATGTGGATATTCTACAAAAGGGCCTTACAGAAACAGATGCTTGGTGCCAGAGCCATGGGCTCAAGCTTAATGCCAAGAAACGTATAGTTATCCCCTTTGGGAAAAACCATGTACCCATGAGTTACCACATAGGTGACAGTACACTAAACACCGAAAGTGTGATGAGAGACTTAGGGACACAGGTACACAGTAGTCTCACCTTCGATAACTAAATCGCCACAACAGTCAGGAAATCCTTCTATGTGGCACACCTCAAAACTAAGGGCTTTTCATCCAGAAAAAAGGAGGTCATTGTCCCACTGTCCTCATCCCTCATTAGACCCATTATAGAGTACAACACCCCATTTGGTATGTACCTCACAAGACATCTGCAACAACTGGAAAGGCTGCAGAAATACCTCACTAAAAGAATCACAGGCCTAAAGCAGATGCCCTATACTGACCCATGTAAAAAACCTCCAGCTATACTCTGTGGCATATCGTCTACTCAGAGGGAATCTCTGCTTAACATACAAGGCCATGTCAAACCCTGAGCTGTTGGGCATGCTCCACTTAAAGAAATCCCAATCCCTCAGAGCCACATGCTCCAGGGATCTAAACCTTGTCATCACAATGAACAAAACATGCTGGAGGGATAGGTTCCTGACCCATGGACTCCACATACTCTGGAATAGACTGCCTATACATGTCAAGCAGAGCGCCTCCTTGGCCCTCTTCAAAAGGAACCTTGACGATTGGATGGGAGATAGGAAATTCACCCCGGGGATCATGTCAGTTGCCCTGCTAGACAGGGGTCCAGGGAAGTAAATATTTTGGGAAGAAATATCCAGGGAATTGTTATGGCTAGGCTTGTATAGGCCCTAGAGCCGATAGCCTAGTACCAACCTATGAACCTATGAATGATCACTTTTTCTGTGCTACCAGTTGGTGTTAGAGCTGAAACACATACTTTTTTTACCTAAATGTATTGTTACATTAAGTAATGAATAACAAAAACAGTGAGCAACAAGCACCTTGAGCCAAAATGCTTGATACTTGAACAAAATGTAAAATAAGAAATTACATGCTAAGATAATCAACATAACCTGTCCAGTCAGTGCAATTCAAGGCTGCTACTCATATGGAATTATTGATCCAGTGATCTTTTTTTGGATAAACAGACCCCGGGATTCATAAAGCTTGGCACAAGGCCGGGGTTAGGCTTGCGCCAGCCGTGTGGCGTGAAGATGGCGCAGTAGCACCAAATGCATATTAATGAAGGCGCGCTGCCGCCACAGCCACATGCATAGGAAACGAGCACGAGTGCATAGGGCATGTCGAAGTGCTGCACGGAGGCGTGGAAATGTCAGCTGTCGACGTGCAACCTAAAATGCTTGCATATAACAATTTGCAAGCAATAGTAATCACATCTGTCAGTGTCGGTGGATACTGAAACATATGCAAAGCATGTAAGACAGTTCCTGCGAACACAAAATGAAGAAGCAAACACAAATGCACGGTAGGGAATAACGGGTCCCTATCCCTCGAACAAATGACATTGAAAACCGTGTGCCCGTAGTCCAACGCAGTGTAGATAGTTATACCAAGAGGAAGTGAAATGCATCATGTTAGCGAGCCGCCAATAGGTACATCCAGCCCAATGGTCAGGTTCACCAGCTGACCCATATTGTGAGGGAGAGTACACAGCTGGGCAGATGTGTCCATAACAAATCCACGATAAATGTAAATATCTAGTGACCGTATGACAGAATTATATCCCACAATGCATGTAATAGTCACATACAATAGGTATGTCTGTATTTAACATACCATATGTGACAGGAAATAGAATAAGCATGAAAACGAAACAGAAGGAGCATATAAACTGCTACAACAATAAGGCAACATGTAGGCTTAAAGGAACAGTATTATCTGTAGCGTTGACTATGGGTACGTGTTGTCCAGTACAATCAGATATGTGTCCGGAATATATCCCATCCTGGACATAGGAAAAGGTGGCATCCTACCAATGATAAGAACAGTCGGCCAAAATCCGCACATATGCGGTCCAAGCCGTACTTGTCAGGATGTGTTACAGTTAAACGGGTATTACCCGGGTGTACCAACCATGTCATGAAAGTTAAGTATGGGCGTGTACCTATGTGCGTGATGTATAGCATGTGGAAGGTGGAACATGCCAGGGTAGTCCATACAACCATACAGGTACCTGACATATGTAGTGTATGCAATGTGTTACTTTGACCGTGTCATGGGCCATCAACCAAAGCAGTGATGGATGGAGTGTCAGGAATATGTGTGTTTGGGGGGGTGGGTAATGGTATAATCCTCAAAGGCGAGACTGTGTCATATGCAGAATAGGTGAACTGGAGGTGTATGAGGGAGCAGCGCGTGAATCAGAAAGAAACACAAAGAACATGTATACACATCTGCAATACAACCTGACAGGCCATACCGTAGAACACAATCCCACAAACATATGAATATTAAAATGTGCGATACAAATGTACAGAAATGTCACTGGCACATACCCACAGATTGGTCCTGATGGAACTGGCCAAATCAAATGCAACACACCTGGATGCATAATGGAATACCCAGCATCCCCTAAAGAGCACACAACCCACCCCCATACCTGAACATCCACCAAATCCAGCCATACTTGGCCTACTAGCTTGGCGTAGCCACATCTACACATAGTGACCACTACTCATATGTAGTAGGCAGTGTCACCCTAGGCAGTTTCAGGATTGCAAACTATGTATCTCTTGCATGTAAAACCCCCAGCACATTTTCGTGACGCCAAAAGAATGGTCGGTATTGGTCTTGTTAAATTTTTGGATATCCCTCATGGGATACGTAACCTTTGTAAACATTAGAATGGGTATCAAGACACGATGTCCAGTCCTGTAGACATCTGGACACAAGTTGGAATGTGCAGTAGTGGTGCACGAGACTGTCCAGCCCTAGATGGTCATGCAGAACCTACTACCCAGGATCAAACACCTGCCCGTGACGCACGTGTCCCGACATGAATAATCGAGAGAATATATTGTACACATTCGCATAGTGGCACATGGAAATAGGGTGATGAAGGCACTGACGTAAACAGGATACCCGCTGATCCACTGTGTGAGGGACAGTCACTGTGTGGGTAGGTGTGTCCTGACCAACAATGATACAATGTCAAATGTCCTGTGATTGTAGGAAATAACTATGTACCATACTGCATGTAACAGTTGCCTAAAGTGGTCATGTCAGGATAGAAAATAGGTAATTCGTACAAGAAACAGACTAACAACTAAAGTGCTAAAGGTATAGGCTCACAGCTAGGAAACTAATGAATTTTCTAAACCTGCACTGACCATGGGTATGTGTTGGCCTAAACAATCTGGTGTCCGCAGAATATATCCCAACCTGTACATATGACAATGTGTCAACCCTACCAATGTTCAGAGCATTCACACAATAACTGGCCAGCCTCTTAATCACTCACAAAGCCAGTGACCTTTGGAGGAAAGGTGTTGAATGAGAATGACTAATTACAACAATGAAGAATAATAGATGCCGATTGCAATCGAGCGGCCCGTGGATGTCAGCTAGTACGTAGGTGCGATTCCTAGATAGAGCGTCATCTGCGTGGAGACATGCGTGAATGGGCGTATCGTTATCAGACGTTGTGTGTCAGGGCTGGCAGCCCGGCACGTAAAACCTATACGCCACCCATGAGCGGAAAGGAGTTCTGTTGTGACAACCCCAAACCAGGAAAAGCAGAAAGACACAACTACATGCAGACATCAATATGTTGACGTACAATCTCAGTAACACAAACAATCATTCTATTAACATTAATAATATGAATGTGCACAGAAACAAATACAGTAGCAGAAATAACAGGCTGCGCATACAAGTAATAGGTTGAATGACACTGTATTACATCACACTTATCAGCGGCACCCCAGACATGAAAAACGTGCGACATCTGTCCGCTGTATAACGTGCAGTATACCGATCACAAGTTCACCAGAGTGAAGTGTCGGTGTCATAATGACTAAGGGAATAGTATGCTGTTGAAGCAGAGATAAAACCCAATACGCATGTGTAAGTGTCTATGTCTGGGAAATGTATAGGTTAACGGACACACAGATGTATATATAGATAAAAACGTATATATATATCTATATATATATATATAGATATATATATATTTATTTATTTATATACACATATACATTTATACAGAGATAATTATATATATATATATATATATATATATATATATATATATATATATATATATATATACACACACAAAGATATACTACAGATATATATAGATAGATATATATACACAAACAACAGGTATTGATATATACACATACACAAAAAACAAATATATATGTCATTGTAGATATACACATGTACATAACTAGGTTATTTTACAGCAATTAGGGGTAACATATATACAGCTCGGGCATATGTGACTGGGAGGTCTAATAAATAAACGTTGTACCCCCCACACCGCCCAGCTAGGCCGGTCAGACATACAGACAGGCAAAAAAGATTAATACACTGCTGCTGTCCAAAACACCAGCAGGAAAGTAGCAATGGGAGAGATCTGCAAGGTCTACACTTTAAACATGGATAACGGTGTCCCTTGCGGGACCCCAAAAATTCAGTGTATGTGTCAACCTGTTGTCATCGATGCGAGCAGGATGTAGGTGTACATGGAACAGTAGGTTGTGCAAGTGTGATAATACATGGGTTGACAAAACGTACGACATGTGTCCCGAGATGGGGAGAGTGGGCAATGTGTAGGGGTGTGCTCATACCCCAGCTATGCTCACAGTAAGTATTTGTCATGAGTGTTGTAGAGGGGTGCCAGGTGGGTGGACCATGGGTATGCAATAATGGGCTTAAGTGTGCAGGTGCTGGTTGGCAGAGATGTAGTAGGCCCGCCCAGTGGAAGTCATTATTATTCCTATGTGGGCATAGCAGATGCCTATACGTCCCAAACCTGAAGAGCAGATCTACCGGATAGTCTGTAAACCATTGGGGGAATACATAGAGACCAAATCAGTGCCATGTACCCGATTAGCATGGACATCCATAGTTATGAATCAGAATGTAACAAAGTCCAACTAAACACTTCCAGAACTAGTGATATTAGGTGGACAGGTGGCGGAATACAGGTAATGACAGATGATAACATGTATGAGTCATAAACAGCATGTACCTCGACAAACGTGAATGAATACATATGCTCTGTGACTGTCAATGTGTCTGGTTAATAGAACCAATCGTCTAACTGTGTCCCACAGGGTGTTATGCAGTGTTCCTGATACAGTGTTCATTCTCCTCCATTGGTATGTGAGGTCTGCTAGTGATGGAAAGTGCATAATTTGCTGACCACCTTAGGTAGATGATAGCATAATAGATGAGGTTCCACACCCGTACGCCTTTGAGGGACACACCCGTCTGGGCAGTTATGTCCTGCAAAATGAATGTTATGGCACATGGTCTGTGAGTTCGGGAAAGGAGGCCATATATTGTGCGTAGTGGTGTCAGTAATTGATTTGTTGTATCAGAAACAGCTACATGTAATAGGAAACAGTATTAGCAATTATAATGCTACAAGAATAACCTTAATGTATGCAAACCGTGGAAGTAGTCAGTTTACAACTGGCTGTGGGTATGTGTTGCCTTGACACATGTGATAGCTCTACATATAGGATCTATAGGGCCGCCATCATTCTGAATGGCCAAAGTGGGACCTGCTCTGTAGAAATGTCAGACGTACCAGGGCAGAACATACCTACAGCCATGCATAGTACAGCAATATACATATCAGCACAAATCAAAGTGTAGTCTAGCAGCTGTAAAGTTGCTCATGCTACTACATATAACATATCGACATGTCAGGTATACAAGACCTGTAACAAGCAACCACTACAGACATGTAGAATATGAGTATGTCCCCTAATCAGGACAGTTGTAATGGCTAGCGTATCGTCATATGACATATGCCTAATGAGGGACTGTCCCATGCAAAGTGGGAAAGGTGTTATTCCTACAGTCTCCCGTCGTGCAATCTGAAAGGTGGAAAATGTACAGTAGGTATGTGGTAGCATGACTCGCTGGACAGCTGCGTTAACAAAATCATATTCACATGTCAACATTACAGAGTATCGGTTTCCATGTATCAGGCAGATGGGAGCAGAACATATGAGGAACATGCATATAATATGATTACATCACTGGACAGGCCGCTGAGTCCGTACAGTCGAACACCTGCCGTCGCCAAATGGTTAGACATACCCGATACTGTAGTCATGTAGTCCAATGTAATACGCATCACAAGGGATCGCACACACCCAGCGTGAGTGACAAATGTAAGCAGAAATGTTGGTGAGCGAGCAGCTGTAAGCGTGTTTGTCTACCAGTATGCCAGTAGTGCACTGTCAAAGAAATGTGGAGTCTAAACGGGTAAAAGGTGCTGCAACCAGAGGTCAGCAGTGCTTAACACTGTGCAAACCCACACACAACTGCTCCCACCTGCTGGAATGTGCCTTACCCAGTCCGTATCCAAAGGCGTCGGTCTGTCCGCAAACAAAGAACCGCCCTATTCATGTGCTGGTAGCAGTACCCTGTGCACATAGCTCATGTGAATTAACAATAGACCATGGCATATGTACAGACAATAGACCACAGACACAACATGCAGCGCAGTCATCCAACAGTATAGCAATGTACTGGCAGATTTGTCCGGACCACTGGTGTATGCATGCCTGGCCATCCTGTGTTTCAGTGTGTGAGCATGCCCAGTATGACTGTTACGCATGTTGTCGACCGGCATTGCCATCATACCTTCATGTGTGTGAGCATGCCAAGTATGGACAACTGTATCGCATGTGTCACATGTCCAGATAGTCAGTACTGTGTTGCCAACCCCCCCGTTCTACACAGACAGGTGTCATGCTGTGTCTGCAGGGTAGCTAATGGTCATGTGGCATTGACAGTTGCTACATGTCTGCATAGCGTGGGGGGACATCCAACCGCATCCACAGTCCTACACAGCACCGTGGGTGGCGCACATGACTCTCACATGTGTAGGTTGGACGGGGGGCACAGCTGACAGTTATACACATCTGCCGCTACTGTACTGGTATGCCAGGTACTCCATGTCAGTATGTGGACCTACCTAAATTGCTGGTTGGAGGGATACCAGTGTATGTCAGATCCCAGTGTTAAATACCAGCACAGAGATGTTGGACGTCCTAGCTTTCACAACCTACATCAAACTGCCTGGCCTGCTGTAGTCTGTGTGTGTCTTTGGGGGTTGGGGTCATTCATTGGGCATATCCATAGGCCATTGTATATCATTTGTCTGTATTGGTCCACACCTGTCCAGCTGCATGGAACGTGTGTGGGCTGTACAGACACACATGATGTTCAGCCCATAATCTGCAGTGGGTTAGGACACCCTGTATACTACTGGCTACCATTGTGACCCCCGTATGTGCTACAGATGTCATGGTGCCACTATGGATGTGTACTATCTGCTGCCCTAACAGTTGGCCACCAAAGTCTCTTGTATGCTCACATACATACCATAGCAATGGGTAAATACACATTCTAATACAACTTCCAATTTTTAGGTCGATAGACGTACCCTGGGGGTGTTCTGGACCTGAGGATGGTGCTGGAGGGCTGCCTATGTCGGATGCACACAGTGCACCTCCTATACATGGCCGAGCACAGGTAGTGTCATGTTTGGCATCCATTGTACTGTGTGCGGGTCAGAGAGGGGAAATCCGTGGGTACCTACTGTGTCAGTGCATATGCCTTGTGTTGCCTCTTTGCCAAGGGCAGGTCATACTGTGCATGGCCTTTCGCTGACTGGCCTGCTCAGGTAGTTCCTTCGCCAAGTCACACTGTGCCTGTACAGGCTTTGGCAGTGGTGTTGGGCCGTGTGGCCCTGCCCCATGCTGTTCCTGCTGCAACTGTTACTGCAGGATCAGAATGTGTAGCATAGCAAATACCATAACAAATTGTGTGCATGTAGCTAGTGAATACTGCAGGGCTCCACCGGATGTGTCCGGATACCAGAACCGTGAACTGAGCATCCCAAACGCATGCTCAATTATATGTCTTGCCTGTGCATCCGCCTCATTATGGTGTGAGTGTTCAGGTGTGTGTGCATTGCTGATGGGTGTCTTCAGCCACGACACCAATGGTTACCCAGCATCCCCCATTAGGACACTGTAGGGGATGTCCATATTGGCAAAGGTGTGGTACAGCTGTGTCAGAAGCCATATATCAGAATCATCACAGCTTCCAGGGCAGACAGCACACACATTCAATCTAATGCCCTGGCCATCGCATATGGCCTAGCTGTTGGAGGGTATGCCCCTGCAGTGACTGTAGGCCCTACCCCACTCACCGGGTGGTGCTTTGATGTGTATGTGTGTGCAGGCTATAGCACCCAGTACCCCAGGGTAGTCATCCATGTGGTTGAAGAGATGCATATTGCTGGTCTACTAATCACGTGTGTTGAGGACATGTATGTGCTCACTAGCATGTGTTGACATGGCGTCTGTGAACTGGTGCAATACTCTGGATGCAGATACCTGTGAGATCCCCATGATATCCCCAGTTGTGCGGTGTGAGGTACCTGTGGCTAGTATACCTAGGCCAACACATACCGTGGTATCCACTGTGATGGGTTTCCCTCGGCCTGTTTGATGTGTCAGGTGTGGCAGGCACAGGTCAACAAGCCACTGTAGGAGGTCTCTGTCCACCCCATAGTGCTCCAACATCCCCAGCTCATGTAGCCCCTGGTAAGTCACTCTGGGTCTATAAAGTCTTATGTCAGTAAGGGATGTTCGGCAGCATACACATCCTCACTGCCCTCAGCCTCCTGCACATGTTGGTCTATGTTGCCTGCTGCAGCCCTTCTCATTTGGTTGGACTGTGTCGTGAAATGTCCCTGCAGGTATACACCGGTGGTGTAGAGTGCGGAAGAAACCTGTGTGTATGCTGCTTGCTCACATTACTGTACTATTCAGGTGCGGGCTGGCCATGTCATCTGCTGATTGTGCTGATCATCACCTGTTTGTGCAGCCTGTACACCCTGACTATCCCACCACTGCTGTTGTCCCTCCCAATGTCACCAGGCAGGTATAGACAAACCCCTAGCTCAGGCGTGCTAAGGCAGGAGCACTCCCGAGACACAGTTCTGCAATGTACGTACAGTATGCCTGACCCCCCTCCCATGCTGTCAACTATATTCGAGCCCTGCACCCGTCTAACTACACACATACACTCCAGGTATCTGCATCACACCCTGGGGATAAATGGGATACACAATTGTCAACATCATCTGCATAGTATAGTCTTCTAATGAATAGATATATGACCCATACTGAACCTCCAAATTAATAACCACTGCTTAGTGTTGCTCAGATCTGTACACAAATGGTAACGGGTGCCTTACTATCACCATATTCTATGTCTCATGGTCTTTCCAGCAACAAAATAACCGGTGTCTACACGACTACAACCCGGGACCCTGCACACAACAGACGATGTGCATTACCACTACTCCATGGCAGATATACATAGATCCCAGGTTATCACGTACAGATCATCCGGCACAAACATTCAATAGTGCTGATGTCCCCAGACATATATGTTTATATCTATGTCTATCTCTCTATATCTACATATATCATATATATTATTTGTATCCATATATACATAGATATACATACACACATATACATGTACACACATATGTAGATATTGCATTTATATCACAACAGCGGACCACATGACAGCAAAGCATTAGACAGGCATGAAAAGGAAACTACATGTGCCACCTGCATCATGTAGTGTTGCTACTATCAAGGCATGTGTGTTCTGTTGCATCTTACGGGTCAGACTGTATTAAGGGTAAGAGTAGGGCTGCTGACATTTACTCACCAGACCTATTGGTGAATGTATGTGTTGACAACCCAGTGTTGTGGCAGAATATGCGGGCTGTGGACACTATATAGATCAGCAACAAAACACACTGAACACATCCCGCAGCTAGCCACTCACAGATACCAACACATAGGGTATAACTGCCAAACACACACACCTGCTATGCCTTGGAATCGAGCACCTACCTGTCTAGTCTACCACACTACAGCATTACGCAGTAACAGAACGCACTACCGAGTTTCAGCATCACCGCACTCCCAGAAGCATACTTCTAGGTGGATGACATCATCAGCAAAGGCAAAGATGCCGATAGGGAATGTATGGAGAGTAAACCATCTAAAAGCATTACTCTGTCCCCAGGCAGCTGGAAACACACACACACACACACACACACTTGGCAGGGCTGGGAGTCGAACATGCACCTAACTACCTTATCACACTACATTATTACACAGTTACAGAACACGCTACCGAGATTACTGGAACACAGCACTCCCAGAGGCATACTTCTAGTTGAATGACATCATCAGCAAAGGCAAAGACGCTGACAGGGAATGTATGGAGAGTGAGCCGTCTAAAAGCATTACTCTGTCCCCAGGCAGCTGGAAACACACACACACTTGACAGGGCTGGGAATCAAACATACACCTAACTACCTTATCACACTGCAGCATTACGCAGTTACAGAACGCGCTACCGAGATTACTGGAATGCAGCCCTCCCAGAGGCATACTTCTAGGTGGATGACATCATCAGCAAAGGCAAAGACGCCGATAGGGAATGTATGGAGAGTGAGCAGTCTAAAAGCATATTACTGTCCCAAGGTAGATGTAGAGAAACACACGGCAGTGCTGTGAGCGGGACAACTGCCTATCTACGGAGCACTATTACAACACTACATGGATACGAGACATGCCACAGACAGTACACCCTTCAAGACAGTCCCAGTGTGTTCAATGTAGGAATCCATCCTGATGTGGGGTATGAACATCTGTTGCCTGGATGACCACTATCGCTATACAGGATTTCAATGGTCATGCCCATACACAGAGGCACATAACCGACACAAGGTGTCACTGGGCATGCTCACACACTTAGTAGCACACATCCGTTTGGAATGTACTGTATGTCCATCTACACAACGGCGTACTGGGCATGCTCACACACTTAGTAGTATCGAAGGGCTGTCTTGTATGCACACGGATTCTAAACACGGAAGGGCACAGTTTGGAATGTACTGTGTGTCCATCTAGACAACGGCGTACTGGGCATGCTCACACACTTAGTAGTAGCAAAGGGCTGTCTTGTATGCACACGGATTCTAAACAAGGAAGGGCACAGTGTGTCGATAGTGAACATTGTTAGCACGAACGCTGCACTACATATATCTGACACCGGTCGTCAGTGCTAGCTGTGTAGCATTCGTGATCACAGCTGACAATCTAGATTCAACAATGGGGAATACGGACATCTCTGCAGTGAGGAACACCTAGCATATGGCACAGTTGTGCACAATAGCACTACCACCGTATACCTCAGATACAGACATGTGGGCCATAAGACCGTGACGGACCGCTCCAGGTGTTACTGTCCCCACTTACATGAAGGCCACTCACATGTACTGACCAGTACACACTCAAGAGCCATCACAGATGCCTCAGGTGCAGATCACAGTGGTACATGCCGCATTCTAATATGTAGCCGTCAGACATCACCATGTCCTTGAACGAGCAACACACATCCTTACATTACTACAACACCATGTTACTCATGACCAGTGGACTGTACATAGGTCTACAGCAACTGTGCAGACTACACATGTACTGACAGGGTTCCATCATGTGGTATGCATTGCAATGATACCACAGTTCATAACCAGGTCGGCTCAACAGGGGCCCTGGGTCTTACACAGCTGTAACATATGACTGTCGCTGTACACCAAAAAACACTCATGTTTGGATATGACATACATGTAATCGCAGTAGATATGTACATGGCCCACACACACACAACGCATATGTACATAGCATAGCTTTTGCTGTCCTCCGTGCAGAGGCTTTTGGCTACAGCAATCACACGCATGCACATGGAAGGTAGGTCCATGGCTGTTGAATGCTAACAGTACATAAGGTAGCAATGTTGACTGAGGTAACATTCCCTCTGTACTAGTTACCCATGACAACCAACATCTCATACAACAGTCCATGTGTCATGTATGTCATCACACATGTCCACCAATTGCAATGCATAAAAACATGGCTACATGACAGGAATGTAGGACCAACACACATGTACATGTAGTGGTGTGCATGCAGCTACCATGCATGTGCAGCAGCTGATGTATGTTGTTCATCTGTGTCTAACTACAACATGCAGTTGCAATGCAGCCCCATCATTGACACCTGTATACGGTGAAATACTGACAGTACGGTAGGATGTACATCAGGTATGGATGGATGTGTGTACATAAAGTGGTGGTCCACATTTGCAGATGGATGCTTGCTGAAGACAGCTCACAGGTGTGTCACAAGCCATCCTACCATTACATGTGCAAACAGTACGCTATGTTACTGTTACTTGAAGGTGAAGACATACAACCTACATAGCGGTCAGGGTGTTACTGACTGTACATCACTTGACACCTGTAACACTTACGTCCTCCCGTGTGCATATAGCAGCACAATTACCAAAGGTAGCATTGGTACACATAATGCGGCCAATACAGCTGCATGTCTGTCAGACGTATCATCATATAGCAGGTGTATGATTCACAGTACTGCGATGTGTGTTTACTTGTATGACCATATATGCCACGTATGGTGGGGAATACATCCCAATTGTTACACACCCCTGTACACTGTTGTATTGATCTGTACATACTGCAGTGTAGAAAGCAAGATGTAGGCAGGGGTGGTGTGTGTATCACACACATCAGCTATCTGTATGTGAATGACATTTGTGGACTCTACAGTGTGTGTGTGTGTGTGTGTATGTATGTATGGCTGTCTGGTGCATGGAGTGAGGGTGTATGCTACCATACAGAACAGACAGGATCCCTAACCCCTCATGGTGATGCAGTCTACTACCCTGTCGATGCCATCGGTCTCAGCCTTACTGGCTACCTGTACATGTTCATTCTCTGTGTCGCGTCATGTGGGTGCACAGTACTGTGAAGGTGATTACCACAGAGGCAGGGGTCCTCACCTCAACACTATCGAGTGTGCATTATAGTGTTGTTGACCCCGTGAGTGTGGTCATGTTACTGTGTGTTTCTGTGTATGTCTGTGCGTGTTCTCATCCTGTAATGTGACAGTGTATTACTGCTACACAGTGAGGCCTCATGCTATCAACTGGCCTCTAACATTGACATCAGCCAGACCGCTGTGTAAACCCCCCGCACCATGTCACCATACCTGTGATGTGACCTGGTATGGATGTCACGTCTCATGCCACTGTAGCCTATTAAACAGCTCACATGCTTCTGGATCAGTAGATGTGTGGACATCTGTGGAATGGTAGCCTTTCTAACAGTGAGGTTGAGGCTACGTATAGCATGCTGGTATTGCTATACATGCCTGTGAGTACTCCACATTTACACATGGGAAACTGCAAACACTGCTACTTATTGGCACATGCAAGTAGACCTTAAGGAGGGAAGCAGGGCATCATTACCAACATGCTGTTACTGTTGTTACCAAGACACATACCATAAATATACAACAACGCACTCTAGCGGCAAACACTGTAACGTAATGGCACATGCAATTAGACCTTAAGGAGGGAAGCAGGGCATAATTACCAACATACTGTTACTGTTGTTACCAAGACACATACTGTGAACATATAACAATGCATTCTAAACCTGTACTACATGGTATGTCTGGTGCATGTCAACAGGACACAACAAATGTAATACACACTTCTCACTATTCTGTTCACCCTGTGCATCAGACCATATGAGCATGTCCCTGCACCGATGGTGTGGAAGACAGGGATGCGGCACAGGCATCATCATATGCACAGGGTGATAATGTTTGCCAGAGGCATAGCCTGCACCAGTGGATGACATTATGTGTGTGGGTTAGGGCCGGTGATCTGATTGGACATGTGTGGTCATTATGCATGTGGGTCTTGCAGTGCCCTACAGATGTTTCTGTTGTGTGCGTGTATGTGTGCACACAGATCTGCCATGTGTCCGGCCTACACAGGGGTATTATTGACAGCTCCAGATTGTACAGACCAGGATGTATAGCTCACTGTGTCCGGCCATGGTCACGTGACCTGTGCCTGCCAGGGGTTGCACGGGCACTACCAGGCAGAGGTACAGATTGGCTACTGTCCAATGACACATGTCCACTGGAACTGTGTCCCTGCTGGGAATGTCCAGGGCCACGTCCACATGGCCTGCTGTGTCCTAGTGTGGACAGCACAGCACCAGCAGCACTGCTACTGCTACCAGCACTGTGGGAGTGGGCATGTGAGGTGGCTCGTTCACGTTGATCTGCACCAGGTGGTGTAGCTGGCCTACGTCCACGTGGCCTATGCCTCACTCCTACCAGATGTTCCAGCACAGACAGCTCACGCTCGTGGATTGCCATGCCACTGTCAAGGATTTCAACCATGTCACCCAATTGCTTGTCCAGAACATCAGCAATCTGCTGTTGAGCATTTGCCAATGCCTGGATGTTGTTTAAAGAATGGATAGCAGCCCTCTGAAGCCTCTGCCCTTCTCTGTTCTGCCATTCAGCACATGCCTGTGCCACCATTACAGTCTGGAACATGTGTCTGGTGACACCGGCTGCTGCGTTTTGTCCTGCAGGTGCATGTCTGCCAGAGGTCCTCCTACGAGCAGCACTGGCTACATGCCTGTGTGGCACATCTGTAGTCATTACACTGACACCATGGTATGGAGACACACCTTCTGTAGCCACCACACATTCCTGTTCCAAGCTAACACAAGCTGACTGTCCTTCTTCTATGGCCACTGGTGATGGGTTATGTGTTGGCATGAGAACTGTGTGCGGGGAAGAGGGGGACATAGCTGGGATGGCAACCATTGGCACAGATTCAGCCCCTGACAACTCTGCCTGTACCTCATGCATATGTTCATCACTGCTAGTATCTGTGGGGATACTAACATCAGATGGACCGCAGGAGGGTAACGTACCTAAATCACCTGTGAATGCAAAGAAAGACTCTACATTACAATAGACACACAGACACAGAGACACACCATGCATGTGATTTGACAGACGGCATGCAGCATGCATGTGATACAGCAGACGGCATGCATCTCAGACATTAATAGTGGTAGTTAGCATACCTCCCTGGGTTGCACACAACAGCAAGCAGGTGTCATATCAGAAGCCATGTAGTTCACACAATCATGGTAGTAAGCATGCATCCCTGTGATACACCATGTGGACCAGCACAGGTTAACAGTACACATGGCTGATGTGACCTTGACATGGACATGTAGTATGACATGTAATCTACTGATGTGTGCATTGACATGCATACATGTCTGACACAATGGTGTCCTGACACATGTACAGAGGTGTAATGGGTATCGCATTGCAGTGTTGTCTGTATGCCCTACAGATAGAAAGCACTTTTAGCAGATGTGCATGAGCACTGAAGGATAGTATGAGGCGTATACATTGCTATACAGTGTGAAGTACAGACACTGTGCCATTGCATGGCATCATGAGGCATCTATATTGCTATACAGTGTGTAATACACACACATGGCTATGCACTGTGTGTGTAATACACACACAGTGCATAGCCATGACTGCGTGCATACACATTACATAACTACTGTGGATTGTGACCCACGTCACTGAGGTGTATACACACTAACCCATGCTGTGTCATGTGACAGGTCACTGGAAGATCTACGGATGACACCCCTGCACAACTACTAAAATGTCTTAGCTGCCTGGCAACTGTGTCCACACATGGCAGACTTGTCAATACACCATGTCCCACATGACATTTATGTACCACACACACGAGGTGCACGGCTGACAGTGATGTCCAACAGCAGCAAGGGAAATGTATGGTATCTGTGGCCTGATGTGGTGTCTATGTCTGTGGAAGCTGTACAGGTGACTACTGTCATGCTATGACACAGTCATGATGTTCAACACATCTTATATGGTCGAATTAAGTGACACCTCCACAAGCTGTGCACAGGCTTTTAGGATGTCCAGTGTTCTACATCTACTATATAACCATTCAACAAAGGCTATAGTTGGACCATGTGTGGACAATGTGCAACAGGGTGTATACACATCACATCTACTGTGTGGCTACATGTCTCTGGCCATCCTCCTTGGCCATGTGTGAACATGTGCTGACCAAATGTTTGTGATGGCTGTCTATCTCACATGTCTGTGTTGTCCCATATGACATACACCCATAGATGTCAGATACGTCACTGTCCACAGGGTTATGCAGACAAAGGGTTGTATGTTTGGTATGTAGGGTATGTATTATGGGATAGTGAGACAATATTGCAGTCGGAACACTACATGTCTGGGACTTGTCAGATGGCACATCACAATGTGTGCACCCATTGCAGGGGCATATTACACAATGATGAATCCTGTGGGCTGCCCATATCCCAGCTCACTGTGTGGTACTGTTTGTGTACCACACATGTGTTGTTCCAATGTATAGTACATATGCCTACATTGAACAACACCTCCACCATTGTATACACAGCTGTCCACACATCTAGCAATGACAGATACTGTGGTTTCATGTCAGCATTTCATTAATTTGTATATATTGCACATGAATAGCCAGTGTGCTTGATGACAGATGCGACCTGTATATCGTGACTGGACCATACATTATGTGTAGATGTGTTAACTGGCCACATGGCGAATAGATATATGCATCAACTTGCCTGATACTGATAACTGTCTCACCTGCAGCAGACTGATGTCTGTGCGGCACGCCAGAGGTACCTGTATAGGGGTGACACAGCAGTTTGAACATTATCCATGACTGTATGACAGCTACAGGGTGCACTGTGCATGTTAACACATTCGCCTGTACAATAGCATATAGTATGCACATGTGTGCATACACAGGGTAGCATACTACAGTATGCGGCATGTGTGTAAACATACCTTGCATATGATATTACATTACATATTGTACCGTGACACATGCAACTAAATGGGATATAATAGTCATATGTGCAGTAGTGACTTACCAGGCAACTCCAGGCTCAGTGGTTGGGAGACACCCACCTCCACGATGGCAGCTAGTGTTTGTGGATGCTGTTCTGAGGGTGTCCCCAGGCTGGCCAGTAGCTCCTCGGTCGGTGTGAGTGGGGGCTGGGTTGGTGGCCCACCACCTGTTCCACCTTGTTCCCTGGTGATTGCATTGGCATGCTGTTTCTCATGTCTTATCAGGTCCATGCAATGTCTGCGCAACTGCTGGTAGGTGCGGTTATGGCCACCCACATCATTAACCCTCCTGCATAGTTCCTGCCACAGGTCATCACACTGCTGGGCATGCTGTGGCACATGGCTGAACAACACCTCATAGTTATCATGGAGGTACGGGATGAGGGCATCATCCTCCAGGTGGCTATACACTGGCAGGCATGAAGGAGGCATTATCTGGAAGACATAATAATGGAGACAGGTCACAGTATCACAGAGATGTACAGAGATACAGCTGCACATACATTTGTATTAAATCTAGTACATATGAACATTTATCTTTGCAAATCGTCATGACACTGACATGACTGACATGTTTGTGTCACACACATGTAACACCCATTGTGCATTGGATATCATCACCATATATGTGTGTCACCTCATTACATTGCTCATATTTGATGTGAATGCTGTCTTGATGTGGGCATGTCTGTTTGCCTGTACTGGTGTTCTTACCTATCAGCACATGCCTGGATGTGTCCACAGTAATGCAGTTGACCTTGATGCTGTGTATATGTCACATATCAACACATACACTGCCTTAATGGACATGAGCAGTGGCAATGCATACATGCGCACGGAAACCTTTACATGCATGTGTTTTGCCATATATATCTACACGGCACTGTACAGCAGTTCAACATCCTGCCACGTATCGCATGTGTTGCACATGTGATACACCTGGGACAATGGCTAGCCGGACGTTATTCACAGGGATGGTTATCAAGTATAGCATGTATGGGCAAGGTTTTCTAGCTGTATCCAACAGCCATTTTGCCACCGCCAGGTACATGAGTGCCACATTACTGATCCAGACAGTTAATGATACATCTACCATGCGGTCATCGCACCATGTATGACAGAGATGACATGTGCAGCTTTGATGGACAGGGTTGCATGGTATGGCAGGAGTATGTAACATGTATGGTACAGAGATCTGTCCAGCATGTGGCGATCCTTGTAGTAGGGCAGTGGCTGTCCATGACGTATGTCAGATCAGGATATGTACGTGTAGCATGTCCAACATCACAGTGTAGCACATGTCTTTATGCAAGGTAGCCAGCATGCTGCATAGTGGAGGTGAGGATTGACAAGGCTGGTATCGCCCATCCACACATGGCCAATACCCCTTAAAGGTGATATGTGATCCGATATTGGTCACCCAAGTGCTGAGTATGCCTGTCCAATGATCTCCATGCTCATGGATGGCACCCTGTCATGAAATGGGTGCCTCGTATGACTACCTAATAGGCCTGGAGACATCACCAGCTCAGGGAGGTGAACTGCACAGCACCATCCCTTACACACAGTGTCCATAATGTTGACCGCTGCCTAGGTGGTAGTTAATGGGTACAGGGTTATTCACCTAGTGGTGACAATGCTATTATCAGCTGTCAGATTGTGCGCATTTGTCACGCACCTCACCCACAAAGCCCATTCTGTATGTTGTCCACAACACTGAGACAGCTACTGCTCCTAGGTCATGCCCATTCACATCCTTACATACGCAGATGCCTCCCATTTGTCTGTGTGGTATGGGCTACAATGAGGGGGGAGTAGAAAACGTTAACCCTGTTTTACTGTAGCTGCCACTGGTGTCATATGCACATGTCACTCAGACACCTTTTGTATTGTTGCTTTTGTCAGCAGGCCACTGGTAGAACACTCCTGTGACATATGAAGGTACATCTAGTATACTCAGTGTAGCTGGAACACAGTATGGGTGATGATGTCCTATGACCTGTCACAGGTATGCTATGCAGTGTGAAATCATCTGTACTGTCATCTACATCTGTACTGCTAATATCTACATTGATAAAGGTTCATAGACTTGCAGACCATACTCAGCAGGGTAATAGTGCAGTGCCTCCAATTATGACTGGCGTCTCCACTTGTGAGTTGCAGTGGGTTTATATTATCCAACACCCTATCTGTATTGCATATTCATGCTCAGCACTTGTTCAGAACATGAAAGCACTTCATGAGCTACTAATTACTATAGCACCCATTCCAACTCATTTCTTACAAGTACACTGTCTGTCCTTACATTTCCAGCTTGCTTACAGTACAACAGCTGTTGTACACACATAACTCACATATCTTGTGAGACATGGTTGAATATACAGGCATGTCCAAGTGTCACTTACCAGTGCTATTGCCTGTCTGTATGATGAATATGGCAAACATGAGTCAATAGAGCAATTGTCTCATGTACACAGTCAATGCTCACCTCCCAACATACGACACTACAGACTGTGGGAGATGCACATATGTAGCCATGCTGGGGGTAATGCTCTCACCAATGCAGACTGAACCTGACATTCATGTGGGGATGTTTAACATTTGCAACACACCCCACTCATCACATAGTCTCACTAGATCTCCACCACCACAGGCCACACATAGTATGACTACAACATTTCCAGAACCTCTCCATACTCTCTGTGTAGGCAACAGAGGCAGCCCCCATCACCAAACACAACACCAATTACTTATAGCCCACAGACACATGTGTGCCCATCAACTACAGCCAATAGGGTGTCATAACATACCCAATGCACCGGTCATAGGTGACTCTGTAGGCAGTCAAACTGATGTCCCACTCAGCAGGCTACACAAGGCGATAGTTGCTTACATCTGGCTGTCAGGTAACAGCATCTGCAACATAACCTATGCACCCATGCCACACCTCACCAGGTATGATTTGACTGTCATTCTCCATGTTAGTGTGACTGCCCTGAGATGTAACTTCCTGGACTACATGTACAGGGACATGCAATAGCTCTCCGGTCTTGTAGCCCAGAAGGTATTGCCCAAGCCCTGAGAAGCATTCTGCATTCATCCAGACTGATACCACTGTACAATGACTGAATGTTTCACTTCAACAGTTGCCTATGCTTCTGCTGTCATTCCACAGGCATCCAGTATCTGTCTGCTTTGAATGACATGGTCAACAAAACACGATGCTTTGGCACAGATGACCTACACCTGTCAGCCCTGGGAGTACAGATAACATGTAAGGCTCTTGCTGCTCTTATACTGCCTGTCTTGGACAGTTGCCAATAACATTCACCACCAGAACAGGAACAGGCAAGCAAAACCTGGGGTACTGTTACTCAATGCTTGACATCTTCATCTCTAACACACTCAGGCGAGGCACTCCTTATAATGGACCACTTCGATATCTCTGCAGTGACTGGGACCTGCCTCTAGGCTCCGGAGAGCACACCTGCACTGACAGGTTACACGCAGACCACACCTTTCAGTCATGTAACCAGGACCAGAACACCCACGGCAGAGGTGTGTCCATATTTCACAAGGATGTACACACCTCCAGGCTGGTTCCTTAGCACAATGCATCAGAGGTGATCCACGTGCAACTAACTGTGGCCAGAACTACTATACACATTGTAACTTGCTATGGATTCAACAACTTACCCCATGGTTACCGGCCCTCATTTCTTGGTGTACTGGACAGTAGGGTTCAGACAGGTACTACTGATGTGAGACTGACACTACCCTACACTTAACTGGGATACCTACTCATGTACCGACACATTAAGCCAACGCTGTCTGGGATTCATAACCTCCACTTGGCTGGATCAACCCATACACACCACCACCAAGAACAACGATATCCTAGACATGGACATTACCAACATGTGGCTGGTGTTCCACACCTGGGATTATCCCCTCATTGGTAGTTTCTGAACATATGCTAATCACCGTTGTTATCCACATCCCGGCACCACACCCTTCATGGAATACACAGTACAAGATTTCTACAATGCCTACTTCAGACGTCTTATGACAACGGTAGTAAATGTCATGACACTCGTGCAGATGGACAATGCACTTACAAACGCTGAAACATACACCAGTGCACTTCATTAGCACTTACATGACTGCATGGATCATGCTATCCCAAACAGAGCCATGATGGTACCCACCAGATAACGGACGCCACTCTGGGGGTCCAGTTCCATGGACATAATGTACAACAGAAGGTGGAGGCTGTTGCAAAGTGGAGTACAATCCCATGGGTGGGGTAACTCACTGGTCAGCCTCAGTAGGAATCCGGGATCCCTTATCACATCCTCCAAAGCTAGCTACGTAAACATTACTGCAACACATTTCAAGGACTACCACAAAGCATTATGGAGGTATGTCAGTACTCACTGGCAATATCCACATCTGCTCTGACATACGACGGTTAGGCAGGAACATTACAGACCGACTGCTATTGGCAACATCCTGGCAGATAGGTGCAATGCTACCTTTACACCCTCTCACTCCCTACAGGGCCAAAATCCATACAGGAACAATGCAGAGTCCCTGCGGTCACAACTACGCAGATCCAACCTGCACTCTCTAAGGCCTGGAACACAGACTCCATGTGACCGTCCAACATCCCAGGCTGTGATTTACACAAACCTCAGAATGACATGGCTCCCCACTTGGCCACCAGATTCAGTAATAGCCTTGTATCAGACATTGTGGCCCCTGAATGGCACACAGCAACAGTTATCACACTCCACACAGGTGGCACCACAATGAACCAGAGGGACTATTGCCCTATATGCCTGACTGGACTGTTCTGCAAGGCTATGGGGCACATCATCATGGAAGTCATTCACAGAGACATTGGTGGCTCCAGACCTTTGATGCCACCCAGGTTGGATTTGTTAGGGCCAGACCATGGCTCCTACACCTAGTGGACTCCTTTGATACAGTTACCAGGGTAGTTGATGACAGTAAGGGGGTCCACACAGCCTACATTGTCCGCTCATTGGCTTTCAGCACCGTTCTCCATTCTGGTATTGACAACATACACATCCACCTGCACATCGACCCCTATGTCTCGGGATGTTATGCAAAGTGGCTCACGGACAGGACCCATATAATGAGGGTAGCATACCATGGTACCTACTGTAATTCAGTTACACTTGGTGTACCACAGACCTCGGTCATAGGGCCCCTCATGTTCGGTATATGCTTCCCTGAGGTACAGGCTACCACAGACGGACTTTCCCAGAATAGGTTTCCAGATGACTGCAAACAAGGAGCCATGATTGATCCACCAGCTGATACAGACACCCTCCATAAGGGTGTCACTGTGACGGATACCTGATGTCGATAACATGGCCTCAAGCTGCATGACACAAAGTGCATAGACATCCCCTTTGGATTACACCAATCACCCACTGACTATCACATAGGTGGTAGTCCCCTACATACATGTGACATTATATGGGATCTTAGTACACACGTATATAGCACCCACTCCTTTGATAACCATATTGCCAATGTGGCGTGGATATCCTTCTACGTGGCCACCCTTATCTGTAATGGGTTTGTAGCTGGAACAAAGGCACCCATTGTACCTCTATACTCCTGACGTATGACACACGTTCAAGGGTACAACACCCCTTTTGGGGTGTACCTTACAGAACAGCAATGGCTTTACATACCACAACATTAACACACCATGAGGATTATTGACCTCCGAAGGATGACGTATGCGGCACAACCACGGACACCACGACTGTACACATTTGCATACTGCATACTCAGGGGTGACCTCTGCTGAACATACAGGGCCCATGTCCACAACAATATTTATGGATATACTCCACATAAGCAACATAAGCAAAAGTCACTGAGAGCAACATGCTCATGGATATGTGCACAAACACAACAATGAGTGGGACGTGCTTGAGGGATACATTCCTGAACCAGACACTCACCATGCTTTGGGACATGATTTCTATGTACTTGAAACAGGGACACTCACTAGCACTCTTCATGAGATACCTCGATGGGTGGATGGGAGACACACATGTATGCCAGGGATCACTGCAGTGGCTGTACTGTACACAGGTGCAGGTAACACATGGCTCTGCTGTTCACAGACAGGACACTACCCTAAGGAGGTGCCACCGGTGAAAACACTGTCATTGGGCTTACACATGGACATGGCCAGATAGCATAGTACCTCACTATGAACCTGTGACGCTATTACATGTCCTTTGTGCATGGATAATTGAGTAGCTCTTCCATTTCAATTAGCTATCATGCTGTTACAGTGTCCCGTGACTACAAGCCATATGTATCCTGTTATTGTGTATTGTACATGCCAATAGACGATACCTTTTGTTTGCATGATATAATAGTTATGCTGTGTAAAATATCTGACATATCTACCTACAATACTGTATATTACACATATTTTAAACATTATCCCATAATGCAAAGCATACTTGCACAGCAGGACCACCTTAGGCATGTTATTCTTGTTATATGCCCATACACATGCCTACTGTGACAGTATATCAACATGTACTATCCCCTGCTATGGCACGTACTTGTTGGACAAACCCTACCACTGACGGCGGGTGGTATGGAATTGTTGTGTTTAAAGCCCTCACGTAGCATCCCTTGTGGTGTATGAGATGTTTACCTTGTGGCCCACAGCAGGACACACAATTTCTACAAGCGTTACTATGCTCAACAAGACATCACTACATAATCTTTTCCCACTTTATGCATTGCGCACACTTTAATTAATACAAAACAGGCTCTACATACATTAACATACTGAGTATTCTACATACCTTGTTAGTGTTCCGAGTCTTCGTAAATATATCTCTTACACCTTTACTGTTTAAACGGTTCTGTGGTATGAGCATACGGTTTGAATGTATGGCAAGGCATCCTTATATACGTCGATACCTGTAACATGTGGTATCCTGCCGTCAGTTGGTGTTCCTGAGTAAATTATTACATGCACATCAGCTGTGCAGGTACTCCATTCACCAATTACGCGGCAACAGTGGGGTATAATTGAATTCTCCACTTGGGCATTGCCCTTTTGCCCTACCTTCGAGGAGATGGCCTGTATGTGTTTTGTTGTGAGGAATTGCAACTGCTATTTGGAGAGACACAGATATTTTGAATTCATGTCCCCCGTGGATTGTGTGTGACAGCTAGAGTATGTGGTTCTACATGTGAGTGTACCTGTCATCTCAATCGTCTGATAAGGGACTACTGCAAACAAAACCTGTAACATCGCCGTCTGTTCCATTATACAACAGCTACGATTTCACATGGCGCCATTACAAATGTGTCTCTCACAAGGTATGTTAACGCTTCTGCAGATGTAATTGAGTGAGTGGATGTTTGTGAATTTATTACAGTCTGTATTGCAATTGTTTCATGTGTGGGGAAGATGTAGGTGGGTGTACATAGCATATACAGGTTTGTGGGGACTGCATTTCTACATATTCCATATATGTGTGTGGGCTCCTTCCCTAATTGAAGACCTATCATTTAGAAATTCTGAAACTATGGTTGTTACGGGCTTATACATTGAGCCATTGTTAATTGGTTTCTATATAGCATGCAGGTGAGGTTGATACTTCAATACCTCTGGAAATACATCGATATGTAAGGGAATGTTACTTAATGACAGCTGTCTCATGTATTTCTGTCACAGATATTTGCACTCATTGCAGTTGTGTTGGTGACTGAACCAATTTGGCATGGGTTGCTACCTTTTCAAATGGCCATAGTGGGACGTTTGCAGGACACACATTGGTGTTTACAGGCCGACACATACCCACGGTCAGTACACAGGATAGAACATACTTTTATCCTGAATACATACTTATTCTGGTAGCACTTTAGCTACTTATCATGTTTCATGTAACATTTACGTATTTTAGATACAGGCATAACTATTTAATGCAACTATTACATAATATATGGGACATAATTATGTCCTACAATCTCGGACATTTGCCCTTTTTAATATTTTTTGTCAGGACACAACTGCCCAGGGAGGGGCTGTCTCTCTTAAAGTATGACAGGTGGTAACCGTATGCCTACAGCCAGCTATGACCACACCTACCGTAATGATCTACCTCCGAGTTAGCACTAACAGACACACGATTTAAACACACACAAACACACACACACATTACAGTCCCACGGAAACGCACATGGCACCCTCAACACACACATACACAGACTACAGCAATCACAAACACAGTTGAACACAGTACCAACCTGGACCGCAGCACCAGCAGCGATAACTAAATGTCCCTTAACATCGTGATAATATTACTCTCGGTTCTAATGTTCCGGTACTGTGGTCTTTCGGTCTTTAAGCCTCGTGATTACGTGTGTCGGTATGTGACACATTTGATAGTTGGCAGTATCCTATTTATTTGTACCTCCATGGCTGTGTACATGTCGTTGACCTATCTATATATTTGCAGATTTAAGTGAATATGTATATATCAACATATATCTCTCTATCACCCTTTCTATCTCTATTAGATATATATATATATATATATATATATATATATATATATATATATATAGAGAGAGAGAGAGTGAGACTGAGAACACACCTTTTGTTGTGTACATGTCAGTGTATACTGTTTCCTGGACTCCGCACGTTTGTGTTTTAACCTGTCACAATACACACCTGCCATTGGTACATCTCGGGTAGCTTAGTGTTAGGTGATTGTGTACATGATTGCGTGTTCTACTCCTGGCAGTGGTTGTTTTACCCTTCAGAGCAGGCACTATTAGTATAGGGGTGAATAATGCTAGTTTCACCTGTTCTGGACATCGTTGACTGTGATCTGCGCGATATTCAGAAAAGCTTAGCCCTGTTTCGTGCATATCCGTATAGTCATGTTTAAACGACACTTACCAGCACTTGCCAATGCATAATCCCGCTGACATGTACTAAACCTGATCTGATGACCTGCATCCAACATCCATTATTCGTGCTTTCAGGATTACGTAACGTCTCTTGCAGGACTTGGGACCGGGAACATACACGACAGTCAGTGCATTTACCACTTGGGCATCTGGGATTTGTACACGTGTTATGGTGTTTTGTATGTGGACTGTACTACGGCTGTTACTCCATACTGCAATCAAATGTGTAACTCAGTTAGTTTACATATGGATGAGACCTATTAATGGTATGTCCAAGTGATATTAAATGGATGTGCTCCAGCATTGGGAATGTATGTTACAGTGAGCCACACACTATAATGTGCTACACCTTCACACAACCATAGGTGGAGCATGCTGGGGTGACAGATACCTGTCATGGGTACTCCCCATGCTTTGCCACTACATCCCTGATTACAATATATGGAGCCCCTCATTAACAGACCAGGGAAGCCATGCAGAGTGTGTGGGGAACAGTGATTACACACATGGATCCCATAATTGGCTCTGCTCCACTGAGGGACAGTTGGTTAATCGATGTGGTGGTGACAGCAGACCCTGTTTGCCTTGGTTGATGAATGGCCTCTGACAATCGGGCATGTACCTACCGATGTACCTAGGAACCTATACATACAGTATCAACATATGCTGTTAGGTGCGTGTACTGTTCAGGTGTTGACATTCCTTGTTCCAATAGCTGTTGTGTGTGCAATGGTTGAGGGCTGCCTATGTAGGATTCACACAGTAGGCCACCTATACATTACAATTTACAGGTGGTCGTTTGTGTGTGCCATCCAGTTTACTGTGTGTGCAGGTGGAGAGGTGTGTCAGTCCATAGGGGCCTACACTGTCAGTGTATGTGTTATACGTTCCCTCTTTGCCAAGGAGTGGGCATATTGGGCATGCCTCCGTCTGCCTACTGGGGCTGGCACAGGGTGTTCGTGGTCTGAATCCCTCTGTGCCTGTGATGGCCTTGGCAATTGCAGTAGACTGTGAGGGCCTTCACCATTATGTCCCTGCTGCAGCTGTTTCCACAGGATCATATTATGTAGCATGGCACATACTATGAAGATGTGGGCACATGTGCCTGGAGACTACTGCAAGGTTCCACCAGATATGTCCAAGCAACGGAACCGTGATTTCAGCATCCCAAACACATGCTCTATGATGATTCTGGTTTGTGCGTGTGCCTCATTATGGCGTTCTTGCATGGGTGTGTGTGCATTTCTGATGGAAGTCATCATCCACAGCTCCAGTGCATAGCCAGCATCCCCCACAAGGTGGCCATGTGGGATGTCCCCCCTGACAAATACCTGATACAGCTGTGAGGCATGCCAGATGTGGGAGTCATGGTAGCTTCCAGGGCTGCCAGCACACACATCCATGATAATGCCCTGGGCATTGCACACGACCTGGCAGTTGATGGAGTGGTATCCCTTGTGGTTTATGTAGCGCCTACCATGCTCACTGGGTGGTGACTTGATATGTATGTGCGTGCAGTCTGTTGCACCCAGTACCTCCGGGTAGTGTGCCACTTGGTGGAAGAGACACATATTGCTGGCCAACTCCTCCTGAGTTCGGGGGAAGTATATATGCTCATTGGCATGTGGTAACATGGCATCCAGGAACTGGTGTAGTACCCTGGATGCTGATGCCTGTGAGATCCCCATTATATCTCCAGTTGGCCTTTGAAAGGTACCTGTGGCTAGTATTTGCAAGCTTACACATACCTTCGTGTCCACTGGGATGGGTTCCCCTCTGTTGTTTCTGGATTTCAGGCATGGCCGGCACAACTCAACTATTTGCTGTAAGATGTCCCTGTCCACCCTGTAATGCTCTACTATCTCCAGATCGTATAGCCCCTGGTAGGTTACCCTTGGTCTGAACACTCTTCTCCTCCTCCGGGGCCTGCCGTGGTTGTCAGCATCATCCTCCACAACACCTTCAGTCTCTAACACATGGTGATGAATCACAGCTATGGCAGCTCCCAACATTTACATTGTAAAAGTTCCCCGTCTGTTTACACCGATGGTGCAGTGTTTGGGAATACACAGGTGTGTGTGAGGTGCCTTCACACTTTATACTATTGTGCTGTGAACACTAATGATGTCATAGGGTGTGTATGTACCATCGGAGCTACAGGGTATCTTATGTGTTTTACCACAGGTACTGCTATTGTGGTGCTTTTGGTGTTGAATTACTTTTGGCTGCCGTGGATTACCTCTTGCCCTTCCGTTAACATTTCTTAATGTTTCCCCTCCCATTTTCTGGCATGCATCCAGCAGCCTGCTTTCATTTGTACTTTCCAAAACCTGGCTTATCTTATGAAATGTGTTCTATGGCTGATGTACTGCAGGTTCGCTTTGCTCTGCTATGACAGTTCTCTTTTGTTTGCAATCCGACACCTCCCCTATCCTGTTCTGCAGGTTGCTGTGAGCAGACTTGTTAGCTGCCGTCGATTGCCCACTGTGAGTTAATAGGTGTTAATTGCTCAGTTGTACTCCAATTACCCTACTGTGGCATTTCCTTATTTTCTTCCCCTAACCTTCCTGTTTGAGCTATGGTGTATGGCGCGTGCGTCCGCTTACCGGGTTTTGGGCACATTTTCATCCACGTACACATGCGCTTTCGGGCACCATATGTGCTCTCAGCTAAACGATTCTATACCTACATATCCACCCCTATCCTGCGGCTTTGCTTAGCAACGGGCAGGCCAGATTTGCATTGCTCCAATGTGCTTACAGCTACGGTGGCACACCCCACTGCTGATGTCATGTATACCTCCAAACCACTCCTCTGTGTTGTAGTGCTGCGCCATATGGTACATCCTTAGTCCGGCGGGACATTTGCGATTCACAATTACTTGCCTCATTTGCATAGCATTGACAACTAATTCATAGTAACCACGCCGAACACTGTCACAGACCCTTAGCAACCCTTGCAGCTTGGTTGTGGTGTACCATGCATACCATTGATTATTATGGTGAAATCATGATTTGTATTACACTGCGATTTTATGACATTTGTGTATATTTTCCTTGTGTTCCCGTTTGCGCACACATGCCCTGCGGTTGTACTTTACTTTACTGTGGACATGACATTAAATGTTGTTTTTTAGGTGTTGTGCATCTTTTCTTATGCCATTGGCTGTATATTTAGCCATTGGCATATGTTAACTTTGTAATACATGAGTCTGGTCCGCTTTCATAGCTCCAATGTTCTGTTTGGAAAAATGTAAACCGTTTTTTTTTTGGTTTACATTTCTGTGGGCTTACGCTACACCTGCACCACTTCATGAATCGCTATGTACCTTCATTTGCATGGTGCAGTACTGCGCATGGGGTGATTAGCATACCTGGGGCGAGGGCTGTGCAGATCTGGCGTATGCTGGTAGTGCACATGGAATTGGATCATACCTGAATCGCTCGGCGGCCGTATTTGGCATTATACCACCTATGCTACGCCTGCACCTGGTGCAAGCTTCATGAATCCCAGGGAGAGTTGTCTTTTTCCAGGGAAGATACTGAAGTACAAGGACTGAAATGATTCACAGAGGGTGCATTTGAAACTGAGTACAATCCAAACCCATATCTTTGGATTTGCAGCCCAGCATCACAGTCACCTGCTTAACTACCACAATAACACTGGCCATTTATGTATTGTTTTTTATGTTGTGCTATGGCACATGTCTTGTAAAATTTATTTATAGGAAAATGCCAGAAAAGTGTTCTATAATATATAATAATGTTATAATTGGATGAAAGGCTGAGAGGAAAGATAAGCATGTAAACATTTCGAATGTTTTTTTGATCTGTACTAACAACATAATGAAGTACATCCAGACAGTGAGGTGAGAACATCTACTTTAAAGACAATGCAAAAACCCATTGTCTCTGTCTGAGCATAGCTTTATGCTTATAGTCGTATAAAGAAATGTTTGTTTAATGAATGCTGATATTTTAAACTCTATACTACTTTCAAACAATGCAGTTTTCTTTTGATAATTCAAAGTTAAACAAGTATGCTTTATATAACCTTAGTATTATTTAAGCATTTGTGTCAAAATTATATGCTTAAATACTTAGCCTTTTTACTCTGAGTGTAAAAAACTGCCCATGTTATAAATGACAGTTTTAAAAATTTGAAAGCTTAGAATCAGTTTTCTTATTGCAGTCAGACTTTAATGACAATTTTTTGTTCTGTGCAATGTATGTACGCTGGAATGTGCCAAAATATAAGTATTGCTACAGTAAAAAAAAAGCATTGCTCCTTGGCATGGAGATAGATGTTGGTTGCTTCATTCTATCACTTTAGAGATCTCTGGCAATGGCCCAAGTATTTCCCCAAACTTGGGTCACTGACAGTTCAGATGGTTGCTCTAGCTCTGCACCCTAGCTCTGCACCAGCTAGTTTAGTATGAAATCTAGGGAGAATCCCATCAAAACCATTTTCCCGTATTCACCTTTAGAATACAGATTTTTTTAAATCATCTCTTATGTGAAAGGAATTGCATCAGCTCCCTGTCAGGAACACCTTTTATTTATCCAAGCGTGACATTATATTATAACCAAGAAAAAAGACTTCTACCTAAACCTTCAACAAACGCCAAAAAAATTTTGGTCAGGAATCAATAAACTTCTTCAGCCAGGAAACACTACTACTCCCACCCCAGCAGGTTTCAACCAAAATAATTCCAACCTGATCCCTGATGCCTTTAATAACTACTTTGCAGAAGCCATTCAATCCCTAGCCAACTCACTACCACCTTTACCTGCTTCTCCATCGAATACCTCTAATACTCTTTCCCCAACCTTTCATATACACCCTGTTCCAACATCTCTTATTTACAAGCTACTTAATAAACTAAAACCTTGCACCCCATCCGCTGACCGTCTCCCATCTGAATACCTACAAATTGCTGCACAAGCCATTGACTACCCATATCTATCCTTATTAACAGAACCATCTCTGAAGGCAAAATCCCTACCATATGGAAAGTATCCCACATTATCCCTCTACATAAAGGTGGAACTTCAATTGACCTCACTAACTACCGACCCATTGCATTACTCTCCCCATTAGCTAAGATAATGGAAAAATGTATTCACAAACAACTACTCAACCACCTTCTACAAAATAACCTACTAGCCAACTGCCAACATGGCTTTAGACCATTCCATAGTACTACTACTGCTCTTCTCTCCTTCACTGACACTATAAACAAAAACCGCAATAATAACTCCTTTTCCTCTGCACTATTTATAGACCTGTCAAAAGCCTTTGATATGGTTAATCATACCCTACTTCTTGAAAAACTAAAGTACCATTCTCTCGATCTACAAGCATTACAATGGTTCAGATGTTATCTTTAAAATAGACAGCAAGCTGTACTCTGGGATAACAATTTGTCTTCCTTACTTCCTGTAAATATTGGAGTCCCTCAAGGCTCTATCTTAGGTCCACTTGTTTTTTCCATATTTATTAACAACCTCCACTTGAACATACCCCATGCCACTTGCATTCAATATGCAGATGACTCTACCTTAATCTGTACTTCCAACCACATAGCCTCCCCCCAGTCCCTAACCCAAACTGTATTCCAAAAAGTAGAAAACTGGTTCATGCAACATCGCCTTCTCCTTAATCCTAAAAAAACAAAACTACTGCTTTTTACGCCAACTCATAAGTCACCCACTCCATTCTTCTCTATAACCTCTAATAATGCTACTAATATAGCACCAGATACTACCACCCACCTACTAGGTGTCACAATTGACAATCATCTTAACTATGACAACCATATTAACTCCACCATAAAGTCTGTCAACAAAAAACTTGGTACCCTCTACAGAATTAAACCCTTTCTTACCCCCTCAGCCAGGAAAACTATCGCACAAACCCACCTCATTTCTACCCTTTTCTATGCCTCTGCTATATATACTAACCTATCTAAAACAACATCTCTAAACTTTCTACCTGCTATAATAGTATAGCTAGATTCATCACATGCTCTCACTTTAAAACCCACCACTGTCTTAACCTTAGACAACTAGGATGGTTAGAAATACAGAACCATATACTCTGTCAACAGTTACTTATCACACAAAAGATCCTACACCACCCCAATGATACCCCCATCCTCTCTAATCTGATCTCTCCATATAAAAATCTGGCTACACTACGTTCTGCAAATAAACTCCTTGTCTCCTCAGTTAAATCTAACAACAAAGCTGGTGATTCACTTTTCTCAAACACTATAGGGAAAAACTGGAATCAGCTCCCTCCTGAACTATCTACCCTAGCATCTGCATCTCAATTCAAAAAACACATAAAATAACATTTAAAAACTAAGTGGCTTTGTCCTTGTGCAAACCCAGACTGAAACTTTTATTTCACTCCTGTTCTTACCCTAACCCTCCCCCAACTCTTTGCCTCCAAAACTAGTTACTTCTCTTCTTGCTTTAATCTTAGTAATATGATAACATTTAAGAACTTTAATCTTTCTACACATTCCCTAATTATATCTAATGCATTTGTTTATTTATATTTAGTTTAACTTTTACCTGAATGTTTATAGTCAATATTTTTTAATGCTATTTTACTTTTCTCCTTTTACCAATGTTACCATAGTACTGTTACCTTATATGACTTTATTACACTTGTTTCCTTCTTTTTACATTGTTATTGCTTATGCTTGGAGCTTTTCTCCCCGGGCCTCTACTGAAAATGGACATGTATCCAGTTAGACTAGCCCGGTCAACAAATGTAAAATAAAAATAAAATAAATAAATATCCCTTTTTGGGAGGTGAGGCTGTGGCACAACCAGAGTGTACTTCTATAAATGAAATTGAAGCCACTCTTACCCTAACTTAAAAACAGATACATAAATTAAATGTTGGGCAAAGGCCATTCAACATCTGATGCATTTTTCTGGTTATGCAGTACTGCAGTGACCTTTAAAATAAAGTCTAGTAAAAAAGTTTATTTAATTTACTCAATGCTTTTAGTCAAAATGCACAGAAATTGCATACTTAATTCATAAGCTGCTCTAAAGCTAAACTTAGCTGACCACTAGATATTGGCTGTTTATAAGCTTGTCCTCATATGCATCCTGTATGGTTGTATCCACATTATGTTTCACATTGTTTGTACTGGCTAGTATTATGTCCTCAAAGCTACCTCTGAAATGTGATACAGCTGTCTCAGTAGGCCTTTGCAGTAAATAAGCCTTTGCAGAAAACCAAGAAACAAGGAAATTAATAAGTGTATGTACATTCTGGTTGCTCAAGATAGTGATGTTGCAGCAGTATAAGAAACAAATGTTTATGGGCCTAGTATTGCAGCACTAACAATAATCCCAGCCTGGAAGTGGCTCTGACTCCATTACTAGTTTATGATTATTGACTAAGTATTGCCTCCCCACTTTGCCTCCATATACAGAGTCACAGACAGAAGAATGTTCAGCTACTTGCCAGTTATCAGAGCTCTGAGAAGAACAAAGTATAACCCCAGCAGGGTAAAGGGCAGTCATGGGGTGTTATGGTCATACTATATCTCACTTAAGCATGAGTCACTGCTTCATTTGCATCTCAGCAAACATGTCACTAAGCTGGGGAGAATATTATGTATAATATATGAGTGTATTAAAAATAGTTCAATTAATCAAAAAATCAGCTGATCAAACTGTTCTGGTGTTTTTAAAATGTGACTGCAGTACAGTGGGCATCAGGCAATATGTCCTTTCAACACTGTTGTGTGATGTCAGTGTTGGTCTATATAATTAGCATGGGGTGTGGGGCTATTCCCACTGTTTTTTGATCTTTTGTGTATTAATATTTGCTATTTCAATTGTTATGTGTCCAGCATCGGCAGATCAACATTTAGCATTTTTGTTATAAGGTTTACAGTGTGTGTGTGTGGTGTGTGTGTGTGTGTGTGTGTGTGTGTGTGTGTGTGTGTGTGTGTGTGTGTGTGTGTGTGTGTTCTGTGGTCTGGCAATTTGTTACTTTAGTACTACACAGCATGGAGGTTCACTCATCAAGATCTCTGCCTCATAGCTCCAGGGCTCAGGGTTCAGTCCTGATTTTCACATGCTCTCCCTGTCTTTTTTTTAACATAGCCAAATTTCCACCCACTTGTAAAACATGCTGGTTGACTAGCTACTCCAGGAAACTGCCTCTGCAAGTTGCATTTGCCCCTACCTTTGTACACCAAGTTGCGATTGAAAAGGATGCAAGAAAGAGATGTTCTCTTATCTGATTAACAAATAACAAATTAAGGGATATAATGGTGGTGCCTGGACACATCACACTGACACTTTGATCACTAGCTCACACTTTAGTGAGGCATGCTCCAGACAAGACCAGTTCTATATGTGTGCACCTAGAGTTAAACTAATTATAATAATTAAAGCTGGAGGAAACATATCTTGATCTACTGTACTGCTATGATTGCACTCTACCTGTAGTACCTGCTGACTCATATCAACATGGCAGGCTATACAGCACTGCCCTGGTAATGGCCATTTAGCTACCAACTTGTCCATTAACAACATCAGGATGCCGAATATCAAGTATATGTTATTTGAAAAAACTATGAGTTTTTTTTTGAATGTTACAAAATTAAAAGTTATATTGCCGTTTTCCTGACAGCTCTTGATTATATCATTAAAGTATGTTGGTAAAAAGCTAGGTATATATGGATGTGTGTATGTGTTTGCATGTCTGCATGTGCATGAGCATACATGTGTACATGGGAGACAGACAGCCCTAGTACTCCCATGCACAGGGTTTGATGTTCTCTGCTCCTAACAGTGCATTTTAATTCTACAGGTTTTGTAAGTGTATGCATGTGCATGAGCATACATGAGTACATGAGTGACAGACATACCAGGTACTCCCATGCACAGGGTTTGAAGTTCTCTGCTCCTAACAGTTCATTTTAATTCTACAGGTTTTGTAGGTGTTGTCACACTGCTAACCCAGCTATCTGGAATATTGTAAATAATTCTATGTCATTTCTGAATATTGATATGATTTATACAGAACTGTATGTTATGTACTGAGTTTCAAGAATGTAAGCACAGCATACCCTGCTGGAACATAGAAGATTAACTTACAAAGCTTAAAGAAAATAAGTTGAAATTAAGTGCTTTACAATTGTGCTATGAAAGTTAGTTTCAATGCAGCAAGGAGACAGGATGTCTAGAACTAGCATGCCGTCTGCATTGTTTTGTGTTTTATTGTTTTATGACTTTCAAGATCTTCAAACTTCTGAGAGATATGTATGTTTAACACAGAGGTGTTAAATTCGTATGTTCTGTTTTAGCCTCGGAACTGAAGTCAGGTGAGAAAAAGTGATGTCATCCAGGCTAACCCAGAAGTAATATTTGATATTGATTTAAGAACTCTCATAGAGAGAGACTGGGCATTTTGTATTTTGTCTTGGACCTAGCAAGAACATCCATTCATCATCATCATCTGCACCTGCCTATCTGTAGGTAAGATTCAGGGCATAGTATCTCTCTTAGATATAGATAGGAATATAATAAATATTAGTTTAGATGTTTTCTGTATTTATTTGAGACTGTCCTACAATGTTGTTTCAAAATATTTCCTGTGATTTTGATCTCTGAAGTAACTGTGTTTGTTTTCTGACTATTGTCTTGTTCTTTTATTATTTATTTTTAAATGTATTTAAACTTGTCTTTGTGGTTGATATTTGTGAGACATGTTTAAGCTCTTAGAGTACTTGCATATGTATTTGTTGACATTGTACAGGCCATTCCTAAATGGTCTTGCTCTTGGTCAAAACTACCATTTGGATTAATAGTAAAATTACACAGTAGGATTGTACACCCTTTGTTAAGGGCCTTATAGTAGCTGATAAGTAAGAGTTGGCTGGTGGCAGCTGGAACTACCTTATAGTCTGGGCAGAAGGGGGCATAGCTAGTAAACCTGTGCCAGCCTTTCCTAAGTGTGTGTGTGTGTGTGTGTGTGTGTGTGTGTGTGTGTGTGTGTGTGTGTGTGTGTGTGTCAGCTACTTGGGCAGGGACATGAAGCACTGACTGGACAGAGAGGGTGCTGGAGGTTTTGGCTTGGCCACTCGGCTGAGATCTCAATCCTATAGCTGTGCCAGTGGGGAGTCTTTTTGGGGATCTGGAGAAAGAGGGAGAAACCAGCACCAGACAGACTGTGATCTCTGTGTGCTCTTAAGGGAAATTGCACTTTACTGTGTGTATACTTGTTATCCTCCCAGTGTGTATGTCCCCTAGCTGTTGACAGTGGTGAGGAATGAGGTTCGTTGATTACTGGCCAGTGCAGGGGCATCACATATTAATTGGTTAGCAGTGGTGGGATATCCACATCCCATATTAATTGGTTGACAGTGGTAAAATAGCCACATCACATATTAATTGGCTTGTAGTGGTGTGGATATTGAATTCCTGAAGCCTGTGTACAGTGGTCACTGAATGTGTTTGTACTCTCAATCAGCCATGCAGTGAACATTCAGAGTTCATATCACCAGGCCTGCTGAATCTAGCTTTGTTTGTGTTATTTTACGTTAAGAAGGATTGGCGTCCTGCACTCTTGGGAGGAGAGGGCTTATAGTGCCTGCATATTCCCCAAAACAAAACACGTGCAACACATAGCTCACAAAGCCCAGTGTGCCGACAGTCACAGCCCTTAAGGCTAAACACAGGCCGTATGACCCCCTGACCCAGGTAGCATCTTCTACCTCATGTTGGTGTCATTCAAGGAGGATCCAGTGCCTGTCAGCATGGGATGACATGCCCTGGGTTTTCGGATATTGGCAAAGGCTCTTGCTACCCCCATAGTGCCTTTTTTAGGCAAGGCTCAAAAGACAAAGAGAACATCGTATCTGTGCAGTAACAGAAACCTGGTTGGGCCCCGCAGAGAGCCACCCCACTACCCCATACCTCATATACTCATTTTTTTAGCCCCCAAAACCTGGACCCCATCCAGGAGGGGAGGGAGTATCCAGGTTGGTGGCACAGCACGCAGCATCAGAGACTATCCATGCACTAACTGTGTGTAAAAAACCTTCCAGTTATATAGCCTGCCTACTACAGACCCCCAAACACAACACACCCACTTGGCCTTCCTGAGAATACTGGAAAAATAGAAAGGTCTCTCCCAAACACCATTATATATGGAACAACTTGTTACCACTCCCATAGAGGGGGAAAACATACTGACCTGATCATCACCAACATGGGGACACTATGCTCCAGACCAACCTCACTACAACCCGACCCCCCCCCCTGCCCAGGAAACCACCACAAAACTTCTAAAAAAAAATCAAACACCCTCAAAAAACCGAAAAAAAATCCTTCGAAGGAGGAAGCTACTACATGATAGAGCAAAAATCCCAAAAAGGAAGGCACAGATATGCTCAGAATTAGTCGAAAAATGAAAAATACAAAAGGGCAAATATCTATCCCAACAGAGTGCTGCCCACTGACATCTCAGATGCTACCAGATGGTGTCCCGGCTGCGCCCTACATGAACTAGAGTGGCGTGCAGCAACAGTGGTCCCTCTCCACAAGGTGGTGAATAAAGATATTGGGGACCTACCACACTGGATCCCCTACCAGTTTTGCTTTGTTAAAGGGCAGATCCTCTCTTAAACCTCAAACCAGTTACAAGTGGCGTCCCACAAGGCTCAGTCCTGGACCTCTCTTGTTCGGTATATATATTCTCGGGGTACACAGGGCGGAAGGGATTGTGCTGACCAAGTTCACCAAGTGACTTGCAAACTGGGGCCATAATCAAAGTGGTTAGAAAAACATTTTATATAGCCCACCTAATATGATGAGATTCACATCATCTATCACCCTTTGGGATGTACCTTACAGACACCTGCAGCAACTGGGAAAACCCCCAAAAACCACCAAAGAGGATCAAAAAGGGCGCTCAAACAGATATGCTGCCCTGGTTAAAGAGAAACCAGCTCTAAAGTGTCACATGCCGCCCACCAGAGGCAAATTAATTTAAAATGGGTGGCGAAAAGCCAAACACACTCTGGCTAGCTTATAAAAAATGCTAGGCAGAGCCTAGCCTATGAACCTATGAACCTATGAACCTATGAATTGTTTTATTCTTTTTTGGTTAGCTGGGGAGTGCAGGCAGGAGTGAGGAGTATGGCAAGCTGACATGGAGCCAGTTGGCTGAGATGTGCCAGGCTAAAGGGCTGGTGCATGCCAACCAGACTAAAGCAGAAATTATTGCAGCTTTAGTCACAGCTACATCACATGATAGCAAGCAGGATGTCAATCAGACTGGCCTTGGAGATGTGCAACTCTCAGAAAATGGACAGTTCATCCTTTCCACAAAGGACTTAAAAATCCATCTGAAGTTAAAAAGAATTGAGCTGGAGGACAAGGGTTTGGAAATTGAAGCAGCATAGAGACTGAGACATCTAGAAACTGAGGAAAATGAGAAACTGCAACATTTGAAGGCCGAGGAAAATGAGAAACTGCAATGCCTGGAAACTGAGGAGAATGACAGGCAGAGGCAACATGAAAAGGAGATGCTGACTGTTCACCAGAGTCATGGAGGTAATGGGGAAGGGAGTAACCAAACCCAGACGCAACAAAGGTCAGTAAATTTCTTCCACAATTTACAGAAGGAGATACTTTTGATAGTTTCATTCATATATTTGAGAGGGTATGTAAACAGTATAATGTTGACCAAGGGCTCTGGGTACAGTTCCTGACATCCTTACTCCATGGTAAAGCTGTAACTGCAATTTCTAAACTGCCTGATACCGATTACTTAAATTATAATACAGTCAAAATGTGTTTGTTAGAATGCTTTAAGTTAACACCCGAAGCTTATAGCAAAATGTTTCGTGAGCACAGATGCAAGGCAGATGAAAATGTGTGTGAACATGTTGCTGACCTAAGCACTTATTTTTTTAGGTGGGTGAATGGTTGTCAGGTCACCACTTTTGAAGGGCTGGCAGACCTTTTGTAGAGGGAACAAGCCCTTAGCACTTTGCCTGAGGACATGAGAATCTGATTAGCTGATAGACAATGCACTACTTCAGATGAGTTGGGAAGAAGGCAGACCTATACCTAGCAGGGCATCAGTACACAGGAAAGGGACACCTAGTGCTGCTCATGGGTTTATGGAACCCATGGTGGGCAGCCCAGACTGCCCCAACACAGTTTGACAGTAGCAGGGGAAGCCACTAGTCCAGATACATGTCCAGGACCAATGGTTAAATGTTTTAAATGCAACCAGTGGTGCCATGTACCATATAGATGTCCATGGAGGCAAGGTTGGGATCAAAAGGTGGGAGAGCCAGTAAGTGGGAATGACAAAATGCCAGCAGTAAGTTGTCTCGAGACAACAAGGGTACCAAGCTAGCACAAGAGGTTATATCCTACCTTAGTGGATGGGAAAGAGGCCACTGCTAACAGAGACACAGCCTCTGACCTAACCAGTGTGAAGCCTGCAATGGTTACAGAGAAGCACTACTTGCTTGGACAGTCTACTCCAGTCAGAGCTTTAGGAGGGACCCCATTCCAAATACCTTTGGCTAGGGTTCACCTTGACTGGGAGGATGGAAAAGGAAGCCAGCATGTAGATGTGTTTGAGGATATCCCTGCCGATGTCCTGATAGGGAATGATTTTGATAATACAGTACCATGTGTCCATGCAGATGCATGCAGTCAGGATTGGAGACAAGCACATGGGTCTGGTAGCCTGAGGGAGACCCAGATGGACCACACACTTGCAGGCAGGACTGGTGAGGTGGTTACTTCAGGGAGGGAGCTACCCTGCAGCAGTGAAACTGAAAATGAGCCACAGCTGCTTGTGGGTACTGATGTTCTCTTGAACAGACTGACTGCAAGGGCAGACGTGAGTAGTAGCATCCAGACTGACAGTGAGGCACAGCTGTCAGAGAATACCAGACATCCTGTGGAAGATGAGCTGGGAAGGGTTACTAAGAGAGAGCTGAGCATGTCTCAGCTCTCAGACCCTACATTATAAAGCCTGAGGAAGGTAGCTAGTGAGGCACCTAATTCTCAAGGGAAGGGGAATCTGCATACTAGGACAAAGGGTTACTGTACAGAGAGTGGACCCCTGAGGCAGAGCTTGAGAGTGAGAGAATACAGCAGTTGGTAGTTTCCAGAGCCTACCATGTAGCACTTCTAGTCATACCCATAACATTCCCTTTGCAGGTCATATGGGCATAAAGCATACCAAGAGATGCATTATGCAGACCTTTTATTGGCCTGGGATTTCCTGAGATGTAACAGGGTACTGCAGAACCTGAGAGCAGTGTCAAAAGGTAGGCAAGGCAGGAGACAAGGTGAAAGGTCCTTTGTGCCTTTTCCTGTGATTGAGGAGCCATTTCAGAAGGTAGCTATAGATATTGTGTGGCCACTGAGTACCCCAAGTTCCACAGGGAAAAAGTATATCCTAGTGGTAGTAGATTATGCCACGAGATAACCTGAAATGGTGGCTCTGTCCTCCATTGAGGCAGAAAAGGTGGCAAATGCTTTTTAGAGATTTTCAGCAGGGTAGGTTTCCCAAAGGAAATACTGACTGACAGGGGTGCCAATTTCACATCAGATCTGCTGGCTTGTCTGTGAAAGTACTGTGGGGTAAAGCACTTAAAGACCACCCCTACCATCCCCAGAGTAATGGCCTTGTTGAAAAGTTAAACTCTACACTCAAGACCACGCTACGTGCATTTGCAGACCAGTTTAAGAGGCAGTGGGACAAATATTTTCCCCATATGTTGTTTGCTTATGGAGAGGTTCCCCAGGAATCCACAGATTTTTCACCCTTTGAGTTGCTGTATGGGCATAGGGTGATGGGATATCTAGATTTGATTCAAGATGAGTGGGAGGGTGTGTGAATCTTGCAAGGTGCCTGTTGTGGCATATGTCCTAAGCCTCAGGACAAAGCTCAGGGAATTCATGGGCTTGGCCCAGGAGAACCTGGCAGAAGCCCAACAGCAGAAAAAGGTCTGGTATGACAGGAATGCTTGAGCTAGATAGTATGATGTAGGGCAGCAGGTAATGATTCTCATTCCTGGCAGATACAGCAAACTGCAGGCAGCCTGGGAGGGCCCCTTCAAGGTGGTAAGGAAGGTCAGTGATGTTAACTACATGCTAGAACTGCTAGGCAGGAGGCAGGGGCACAAATTGTACTATGTTAACATGATGAAATCTTACCATGATAGGGAGGCCCTTGTGCTGAGTATTTGCAATGGATGGCAGGAGGAGTCTGATGGGAATCTGGTGACTGATCTCCTCAGTGAGGTTTGGACTGACACCTCCCCTGCCCAGGTTCTAGAAATCCGAGCAGTGCTACAGAAGTTTAGGGACATGTTCACTGGGAAACCATGGTGCATCCACCTAGTGCAGCACCATGTGGATACAGGATCACAAAGGCCTATTAAGCAGGCCCCTTATGGGGTGCCTGAGAGAGTCAAACAGACTCTGAGGGAGGAGATGCAGGAAATGTTGGAACTAGGGGTAATTCAAGAGTCCAGCAGTCCCTGGGCCTCCCCAGTGGTGCTGGTATTGAAGAAAGCTGGCAGCACCAGGTTCTGTGTGGACTACAGGAAATTAAGTAGTCACACAGAGTCAGATGCTTACCTCGTGCCTAGGACAGATGAAGCCCTAGAGCAGCTGGGTGGAGCTACGTATCTTACCACCATTGATCCATTGATCTTACCAAGGGTTACTGGCAGGTGCCCTTGACTCCTAGTGCTAGAGAGAGGTCAGCATTTGTGACTCCTTTTGGCTTGTATGAGTTCAAGAATATGCCCTCTGGGATGAAAAATGCCCCAGCGACTGGTAAATCATATCCTAGCAGGAGCAGAAGATTTTGCCCTTGCTTACCTAGATGATATTTCCATCTACAGCCATTCCTGGCAAGAGCACCCTCAGCATGTCAGGGAGGTGCTGGGCAGACTGCAGAGGGCAGGGTTGACCATTAAGCCCAGCAAATGTCAAGTGGGTATGGCAGAGGTCTCCTACCTGGGACATAGAGTGGGGAATGGTAAGATCAGGCCAGAACCTGCCAAAGTGGAAGCCATTCAGGCATGGCCTGCCCCTGCTACCAAAACGCAGGTGAGGGCATTCTTAGGGACAGTGGGATAACTACAGAAAATTTGTTCCGAACTATAGTACCATAGCTGCTCCTCTCATACACCTGACAAGGAAAAACAGACCAGATAAGGTATTGTGGACCCTAGCATGTGAGCAGGCATTCCAGAAGCTTAAAAGAGTTTTGGGAGGACCCCCCCCACCCGGGTTAGCCAGTCCAGATTATAGCAAAGAATTTGTTGTGCAGGTGGATGGCTCAAACCAAGGGGTGGGGGCTGTACCTAGCCAGGTTTCCTCAGAGGGAGAAGAGCACCCAGTGGTATATCTCAGTCATAGGCTCCAACCCACGGAGGAATGCTATGCAGCTGTAGAAAAGGAATGCCTAGCCATAGTATGGGCACTGCAGAAACTTCAGCCTCATCTGTATGGAAGGATATTCATGGTAGTTACAGACCACAATCTCTTAACATGGCTACATCGAGCCAGCCAGCAAAATACCAAGTTACTGAGGTGGAGCCTAGGGTTGCAAGCATATGATACGACAGTGTAGCACTGCAGTGGTGTTAGTAATGCCAACGCAGATGGGCTCTCAAGACAGGAAATGGGGTAAGATATTCCCAGATTGGCTCAGCCCTCTCAAGCAACATTTCTCAAGGGTCATTTGAAAAACTAGCTTGAGCTTTCGGGGGGGAGGGAGATAAATGTCACACTGCCAGCCCAGCTATCTGGAATTTTCTAAATAATTCTATGTTATTTGTAAATAGTGACATGATTTATACAGAACTGTATGTTATGTACTGAGCTTCAACAATGTAACTGCAGCATACCCTGCTGGAACACAGAAGCTTAACTTACAAAGCTTCAAGAAAATAAGCTGAAATTAAGTGCTTTACGATTGTGCTATAAAGGTTAGTTTCAATGCAGCAATGAGGCAGGATGTCTAGAACTAGGGTGCCTTCTGAAGCGTTTTGTGTTTTTGTTTTATGACTTTCAATATCTGCAAACTTCTGAGAGATATGTATTTTTAAAACAGAGTTGTTAAATTCTTAGGTTCTGTTTTAGACTGGGAACTGAAGTAAGGTGACAAAAAGTGATGTCATCCAAGCTAACCCAGCAGTAATATTTGATATTGATTTAAGAACTCTCTCAGAGGGACTGGGCATTTTGTATTTTCTCTTGGACCTAGCAAGAACATCCACTCATCATCATCATCTGCCAGACCTCCCAACTGTACCGAATTACTCATTTTTACAGAGTTTTGGGTCCAAATAATGGGGTGCCATGATTCCCGAGTGGCACCCCTTCATTCCGACTTTTTCCAAGTTTTATTTTTAATTTTTTTCCCGTTTTGTTTTGAGCTGACGTCATCACGTGCACGATGACGTCAGCTCCGTCGGGGCTACCAGCCTGTTGGGATTGAGCTCAAAGGCTCCATTGCACAAATTTCCGTCTGGCTCATTTTAAATGCATTTTTGTTATCTGATTTGCGAGTGCGAGCCAGTTACGAGCATTTTAGTATGGATCTTTCCTCTTTTGCTGTGGCAATTTCAAATGGGAGCTTTTGCTTTTTTCTATCTACGAGCTGGGCCGGGCAAGGCAGGTGAATGAATGAACAAGATTCCATTTCAAATGGAGTTGTAGCTGAAGTAGGAAAATATTGTTATTATTTTGTTCTGTGAAGAGAGGGTGTGTGTGTGTGTGTGTGTGTGTGTGTGTGTGTGTGTGTGTGTGTGTGTGTGTGTGTGTGTGTGTATCACAAGTGTTCGTCAAATGGGCAGGAATACTTGACTTCTGTAGCAACCCGTCAAAGCTCTCAGCTGTCCAGATTTTCACAGAATGCCCAGGTTTTTGACTCCTTTTTAACCTGTTTCTTATAAAATTATAATCTAGTAGCAAATTATTGCAGACTGAAGTCAGAAAATGATAGGCGTTTGATTTTTAGACTTAAAAGCAATCAAACAATTCATACATTCATGCAAAATCTGTTATACCTAACTTTCTAAGTTTATAAGAGCAATATTTAAAGTGTCCCCAATTTTTGGGCCTTGGTCTGTAACCCCCTGCCCCCATTATTTATGGCTTTGTACAGATTTCTTGCGCTAAGAGGTTGAGGTATGCTTGAAGCCCTTAATAGCCTGGCATATTACTGTTCAGAATGGGTATTTTCGTGTACTCAACCAAAAAATTATTAAAAAGCTCCATCATAATAAGTGAATTCTCTAAACAGTCCCTAAGTGAGCTGATGACATACTCACTAATTTTCAGAATTTCATCTTTATCTATCACCCTATAGGTATTAATATCTGAAAGCATCTGGTTCATGCTGTCCACATAGAAACATCTGTCCATCACAACTATTTGACCACCTTTGTCAGCTGGTCTGATAGTTATATTACTGTCATTCTGCAAACTGTGCATCGCTTGGTTTTCATGTCTAGATAAATTAACAAAACCCTTCCTTCTTTTTCCATTATTCAGCAGCTCATATATATCTTTTTCACACATTTTTATAAATGTTTCAATGGTAGGATGTTGTTGAGGTACATAGTTACTACCCATTCTGAACGGTTTGCCCAAAGTGCACAAGGATGCATTACACCTTCCCTTTAGACCGATCATCGCAGCGAGTGGGTGGACCACCGAACCCGTTTCCGTGTATTTAGACAAAAAATTTAAACCTGTTTTATGTGAATGCAAGTCGGTGTTGATTGACACCAAACACTTTTTGCAGGAATTATGTACATTTGTTGATGAGAATGTGAATATAGAAGTAGGTTTGTTTGTTACTATGGATGTAACATCTCTTTTTACCAGTATACAAAATTACGAAGGTATTCAGATGGTCAAAAGAGCACTATTAAATAAGAGCACGTATGACTCTAGGCACATTGATTTTCTATGTTTATTGATGAAAATGGTGTTAGAGAATAATGCATTCACATTCAATGAGATCTATTACTTACAGACCTCAGGCGTAGCTATGGGCACCTCGTGTGCCAATAGCTACGCCAGTTTGAATATGTCCACATGGAAGGAGGATGTGATTTATGTGTCTGAACTCTATCAAGCTTATGTGCCCTTTTACAGACATTTTGTGGACGACCTTTTCATGTTTTGGAGAGGAGAGTTGACAGAACTATACCAGTTTGTTCATATGTTGAACACAAGCACACATTTTTTGAAATTCACATTCAAAAGGTCGAATGTGAAGACTGAATTCTTGGATGTTCTGCTAGTGAAGGATGCAACTAATAATATTGAGACTAGAGTATTTAGAAAGGAATGCTGTCGACCCACATACGTGCACCACAACAGCATGCATCCGGGTCACGTGTTTCGTAACATTTTGGAAGGTCAGAACCTTAGGGTTAGTCACCTACACAGTAATGATCACAATTTTGAAAGAGGATTGAATCAGATAGATACTGACTTCAGATCCAGAGGCTACCATGAGGAGGAGATACATCATACACAAAACAAGGTCAGAATGTGGAGACACAATAGAGGCAAACCATATTTTTTACAATATAGAATGGAAACATCTGCAACTGACAGTGTTGATAATACGCCCCCTTTTTTAGCCTAGTTTTTCGAGTGATGAAAGGGATATCGGAGATCATCTAAAGGCATTGGCCTATTTTAGGAACCAATGCAGATATTGCTTGAGTAGTGGGTGATAGGCCAAGTTTTGGATACAAAAATAAGAAATCTTTACGCCAGAGACTATGTTTTTCTCAGAATACTCACAGCATGAGCAATGAGTTAACAACTTCTTCATGTACTGTCAAATGCAATAATTGTTCATTTTGCAATTGTATAGATGAGTCTAGGACATTCACACATCCCACTTACAACAAAATATTTACACATTTTCCTGAAGCTGACTATAGCACTAAAATCTTGTTTATCCAGCACAGTGCACAGCCTGTCCCAGTTTTTATGTTGGTAAAATGAACAGGTGTCTAAGGGAGAGGATACATCATCATTTGTATTGCGCATGTAAAGGGATGAGCTATAGTGCAATAGCTAAACACATGAATACATCCACTGAGGGACACAATTTCATGTTTTTAGTACTGGAAGTTTTGAATCAAGATGTTAGGATGGGGGATATAGTTAACAAGACATATCATGCCGAGATGAAATGGATTTTTAGACTAGGGGCACATTATTCCCCTGGCCTTAATGAACATTTTTTGATACAACCCGCACAGAGAGCAAGACCCCTAAAAAAGAGGCTGACAAAGAGGAGATAGGGTAGATGGAATTTTTTTAAATCAACACGTACTAGTTGAGCAGTTATGCAATTTTAATATGTACATTTTCTTATTTATTGAGTTTATGAAATAGATTAAATGTTTTTATGAATTATTAGGTAATAAGTAATATGAGTATTTAATTTAATTGAATATGCATTTTTATAGTCATTATAATATTTAGTTGTTTTTAGCAATATGAATGTAAGCAGACTTAATTGGTTTATTTAATTGGCATGTTCAATGCAATCATGTTGCTTAGCAACTTTTAATGCCTTTTTAGTTGATTGGATGACTGTTACAAGGTGTTTAAAAGCTGGTTAGAGTTTTTACTTTGATAATAGGTCTGAAGAAGCTACATGCAAAAGCGCTTACCTGTTCTTTATTTTTACTCTTTTATTAAAGTTTTGGAACCACCTCTACTGTGAATGACTGGTGTGTTTTTGACTTTTCTACATTGCTGTGTTTACTAGGTTGGTTTGTTTATAGATTGCTAGTTTAGCTACAACTGTAGATTACAAAGTTTGTTATTACCTGACTGTTATGTATAATTTGTTTGAAAATAATAGAAAAAGCTATATTATAAAGAAATGTTAGAACTCATAAGGAATACGGTTATGTAGTTTAATGATAATTGTTTAGTAGTAAATTATAGGAGACCTCTGAGAAAGTTAAATAATGGTATGCTTTGTGTGTATGAGAATAATGTAAGATTACTTGATATGAGGGTTATGTATATGGCATTATGCATGTGAGTGATTAATATACTTGTAGTGCATTGAAATGTGGAAAAAGACAAATAAGTTAAGCTTGAGATCCAGTCTTAACAAATGCTAAGCACCCACTGCTTAACTTGTTAAGGTTGGGTCTCATGCTAGGCAGTCAAATTTGCCAGTACCTGTCTCCACCTACAAGCACTTAGAGCCTTGAATGTTATTAAATTTCACATTCCAAGGCAATGACACAGTTTTGTTTAATGATTTGTGTTTGAGATATACTGAAAAACAGGCTGCCAGAATAAATCTGCCTCAGCCAGGCAGCTCAGGCTACATTTTTTTCTACTTAGGTTGCAGGCCTGAAGCGCAGCCGCAGTTAATTTTATTTTAGTTTTGCACAAGTTCAAATATTAATATAAATAAAACACTATTGTTCTTCTCTTATTTTGTGTTTTAGTTTGCATTTAAATGATGGTATCCCACAATCCCATTGGAGTGGGTGGGTTTGCATAATTATGTATGCAAATTTTATGTTACTCAGCGTACAGATTTGTACCTATTTTCATGGGTCTTTGTCCAGATTTTTGATGTTTCCCGGTTGAGAGGTATGTCATCTGCACTTGCCTGTCTGTAAGTACGATTCAGGGCATAGAATCTCTCTTAGATATAGTAGGGATATAATAAATATTAGTTTCGATGTTTTCTGTATTTATTTGAGACTGTCCTGCAATGTTGTTTTAAAATATTTCCTGTGATTTTGAACTCTGAAGTAACTGTGTTTATTTTCTGAGTATTGTCTTGTTCTTTTATTATTTATTATTAAATATATTTAAACCGATCTTTGTGGCTAATATTTGTGAGACATATTTAAGCTCTTAAAGTACTTGCATATGTATTTGGTGACGCTCTTGGTCAAAACTACCATTTAGATTAATAGCAACATTACACGGTAGGATTGTGCACTCTTTGTTAAGGGCCTTATAGTAGCTGATAAGTAAGAGTTGGCTGGTGGCAGCTGGAACTACCTTATAGTCTGGGCAGAAGGGGGCGTAGCTAGTAAACCTGTGTCAGTCTTTCCCAGGTGTGTGTGTGTGTGTGTGTGTGTGTGTGTGTGTGTTGTGTGTGTGTGTGTGTGTGTGTGTGTGTGTGTGTGTGTGTGTGTGTGTGTGTGTGTGTGTGTGTGTGTGTGTCTGTGTTTGTATATAAATCAAATCTCAAAGTGTGTGTTGTTTGTGTGTGTGTGTGTGTGTGTGTTGTGTGTGTGTGTGTGTGTGTGTGTGTGTGTGTGTGTGTGTGTGTGTGTGTGTGTGTGTGTCAGCTATTTGGACAGGGACACGAAGTACTGGTTAGACAGAGAGGGTGCTGGAGGTTTTGGCTTGGCCACTCAGCTGAGATCTCAACCCTATAGCTGTGCCAGTGGGGAGTATTAGTGGGGATCTGGAGAAAGAGGAAGAAACTAGCCCCAGACTGACTGTGATCTCTGTGTGCTCTTAAGGGAAATTGCACTTTACCGTGTGTGTACTTGTCATCCTCCCAGTGTGTGCATCCCCTAGCTGATGCCAGTGGTGAGGGTTGAGGCTCCTTGATTACTGGGACAGTGCAGGGGTGTCACCTGTGTATGCATGTCTGCACATGTATGGGCATACATGAGTTCATGGGAGATAGTGCTGAGGGTTGAGGCTCCTTGATTACTGGGCCAGTGCAGGGGTGTCACATGTGTATGCATGTCTGCATGTGTATGGGCATACATGAGTACATAGGAGACAGACAGCCCCAGTACTCCCACGCACATGGTTTGAGGTTCTCTGCTCCTACGAGTGCATTTTAATTCTACAGGTTTTGAATGTGCATGTATGTCTGCATGTGTATGAGCATACATGAGTACATGGGGACAGATAACCCTAGTACTCCAATGCACAGGGTTTGAGGTTCTCTGTTCTAACTAGAGCATTTTAATTCTACAGGTTTTGAAATAAGGATTTTTGAAACAGTCAGCATCTGAGAACTTTTAAGTTTTTTGTATTCTATGTCCATGAATTACAATTCATTGGTCTGTAGTCTGCACAGGAAGTAGGTCACATGGATGAATGTGACTTGGCCAACCTGATATAACGGATGAACTTGACATCTGATGGCTAAATCTTTAAAAGGACTTTTCCCATTTCCTCTATTATAGAGTAACCTCACAAATGCTGAAGTTAAATATGGCAGATGTGCATGAGGCACAGCCACCAGCTTGTGTTTTGAGGAAGATTCTATATGTGCCTTTAACTGCCAGTGGTGCCCACCACTGCTTGGCAGTGCATGATGCTCAAACAAGTGCAAACCTACGCAAATGCAGTCTTATGTAGCAAACTTGAGAAAACTGATTTAAACAAATTAATCAATAAAAAAGACAAAACTGAGCCCTATTCCAGCAACCTTCAATCAGATGAGTTCTAACTGCACAGTCCTGCCACTAGGGTGAAGGGGAAAGCTCTCCAACAAAAGATGGACTGGTTTAGTGGTCAAGTTATACAAACAGAACTAGATTCTGCAGGTCTGAATCTAGTCTATGCTATAGCAAACATGGATTAAAGCTGTGGAAAGTACACTGACAGTGCCAGGTTATAACCTTCCACATATTTAGACCACCTACTACACAGATGGAAAAAAGTGAAGGTGTCTTGATTTACATAAAAAAATATACCTCAAGTCTGGTCAAACAGGACAATGTACTTGAGCTACTCCATGTTGAAATCACCATAGGCAAAATCCAATACCAACTCCTTGCAAGCTATAGGTCCTTCTGTATGACCCAGAAAACCCATACCATGTATTTAAACTTATTGGAAACACTCATCATCAGACTCAATACTATATTCATGAGCAACTTTAATTATCCAACTATTAACTGGGAATCTTATACAACACCAAATGCACAGGTAAAGAGGTTTCTAGATTTTGTAAACACAAACTCCCTGGACCAGATTGTCAATACACCAACCAGGGGTGCAACTATTCTGGATCTGGCTGTCACTAATATGGGAGAGTGCTGCACACCCCCTACTGTAATGTCTTCTCTGGAAAGGTCAGACCACAAAATGGTCTCCTTTGAAGTAAAAATAAAACCTGAACTCCCATATAACCCTGGAATATTCAGGAACTACTCAAAGGCTAACTTCTTGCTACTAAGTGATAACCTGGCAACATTTCAAGCCACCCATAAACCCTAAGAACACTGCTGCCTATGCAGAACTGTTCACAGAAACCCTATACAAGCATGTTACTACCTGCATAGAGGCAGCTGTACCCACCAGGAAGAGGTACAGAACTAACTCAAAAAACAAGCCACCCTGGTGGAATCACAAAATCAGTAGGCTTTATAACAGAAGGAAGAAAATTATGGCAAAAATTAGGAGGTGCAGTACCCAGCAGGATAAAATGACTCTCATCAAACTAAACAAACAACTCAGAGGACAAATAAAGTCTGCCAGAACCAGATTTGAAGTAAATTTGGTCACCCAGGCCAAGGACAGCCATGAGGTAGTCTTTAGTTATGTCAACAACCTCAAAGGAAATATACAGTTGTTGACAGCTCATTGTAAATGGAGCCACCTATACTGAGTCAGAAGATACAGCAAACCTACTGGCCAACAAATTCAACTCTGACTTTACTGCTCTCTCCCTCTCAACCTTCCCTCAGGAAATACCATCAAATATAACTCCCCCTGCTACCATTAGGGAACAGGTCCTTAATGCTCTCTCTAAGGCCAAGAGCACTGCAGCAATGGGCCCAGACAACATCCCAGGATGCTTTCTAAATAGCATGAAACATGACATATCAGGGCCTCTGGAATTGCTTGCATGCCTCATGAATGGAGAACAGCAACAGTCATCCCTCTGCGCAAAGGTGGGCTATTTACAGACTCTGGAAACTACAGACCTATAAGTCTCACTAGTCTTATATGAGAAGCCATGGAAAGAATTATTGTGGAAAGGATCGATAATGACATAGAAAACCTCCAAACACTGGACCCAAGCCAGTTTGGTTTCATCAAGGGCAGGTCATGCCTACTCATCTTGGTGGACTTCTTTGAGAAGGTCACTAGGCAATGTATGAGAGGAAAATGGTTCACACTGCCTACCTTGACCTGGCCAAGGCATTTGACACAATATCCCATTCAGGCATTGTTGACAAACTCAAGAGGTTAGGTACAAACCTGAATGTGACCTGTTAGATAGCCAGCTGGGTCACAGACTGGTCCCAGGAATTAGAACTGAGGAGTCCACCACTACAAAGAGGCCAGTCACAAGTGCAGTCCCTCAGGGATCAGTCCGTGGACCACACTCTTTGGCATTTAACTTCTCTGAAGTCAAGGCCAATGTCAATGGTCTCTGGCTGACTAAATTTGCAGATGATTACAAATTAGGAGGTGTCATTGAATCCCACACTGACACAAATGTTCTCCAGGAAGGGCTGACACAGACAAACAACTGATGTCAGAGCCATAGACTAAAACTAAATGACATGAAATCCATAAAAGTATTCTTTGGGAAGTCATCCACCCCAGGTAACTATCATATTGACAACACACCCTCTTAGAGCTGACCCAGTAGTCAGGGACTTAGGAACACATATAGACAGTAATCTAGCCTTTGACCATCACATGTCTACAGTAGTGAGGAAATCATTCTATGTTGTGCAACTTATAAACAAAGGTATGGCATCTAGGTCCAAGGAAGTCATTGTTCCACTATTATATTTAGCATTAATCAGATCTATCATTGAGTACAATGCCCCCTTTGGTATGTACCTAATCAGGCATATCTAACAAATGGAATGTCCACAGAGATTCTTCACTAAATGAATACAGGGGGTATGTAAAATGTCCTATGCAGCCCGTCTCAAGGCCATATCCCTGTATTCTGTCTCCTACAGGCTGTTAAGGGGAGATCTATGCCTGTCATACAGGGCACTGTCAGACCCCACTCTGATGGGACTTTTGCATATCAGCAAAATAAACAGCACCAGAACTGCCCATTCTAAAAACTTAAAACTTGCCTGTGATATAAATAGGACCTGCTGGAGAGACAGGTATGTATCCCAGAGACTACCTCTTCTCTGGAACAAGCTCCCCATCCATGTGAAGCAGAGTTCCTTCCTAACCCAGTTCAAGTGTAACTTAGACAATTGGATGGAGAGCATGAAATTCATCCGTCGCTTGGAACCTATGTCTCTAATGGATACAGGAAACCTCTAAATGGTTCATCTTCCAGGCTCCTGCTGTAAATGTTTCATCTCCCAAGCCCCTGCTTACACTTATCAAGGGTATCAGAATTTGTCAGAGATTTGGGATGCATGACTAGGCTTAAAACGGCCCTTATAGTTGTTAGCCTAGTAAACACCTATGAAAATATGAGATAAGGACTGCTTCTCCCATGATGAAGGTTCATTGTTATTTTACCTATTGGGCAAGTTGTGATTCCTTGTCATCCAAGGTCCTCTACCAACATTCTTATGGCACTGCTCTTTTATTTGTGTTTGTCCCCTGTGTCCTTCGCTTCCACCAAAGACTTTTGATTCTGTGCCTTCTTTAGAAAATTAATTTCATTAATTTGTAATACACTCTTAAGAAACACAAATTTATTTTGCTATCTCTGAACCACCCTTTCTTTTCAGCGTATACCTCATTGTTTACTTTTTCTTAATTATTATTCCAACAGTGGCCCATGTATTACTTGCAGTCTGGACAAGCTGCCTAATAAATCCCCTTCTTTCCCCCAATTGGACCCATTACTTCTTCAGATTGGGGTGAGCCAGGCTCACTCTTTCCTCAGACTGAGCAAGATCTCTTTATCTGGGAAGCAAGAGTTGGGGAATAAGGGAGCAGGCCAATCTGTGGTCATGTGGTTGGAATTTGTGGCCATAATACTACTCTCTTATTAATCAATTCCTGTTGGCTCAGCTTTTCTAGTTCTGCACTCAAGGGTGCATATGTGCTATCAACCATGGTGGTTCTTGGCTTATGCAGTGTAGTACTACTAGGATCTGAATGTAGGTGATTCACCTGAACTGCTACAGGTGTCACCAGCGCAGCAGGCCAAAGCCCCCTCCTTTCCCCCAAATAAGTTTCTGGCTCCTCCAGCTTTCATGGTGCTAATCAAACATGGGGCATTAGGTAGCTGATAGGGCTTCATTCCTGTATGCCATGGGACTAGGCCTTACTCTTAGTTCCTTTAATGGTCCTCCAGTAAAATCAGCAGGCATTATGGATTTTTTCTTTAAAATGTCATTGAAGTATTTAACTGCTTCTGTGAACTCCACTGCATAAAGGAAAGGTACTCTGACTATGATCCAGATGACCTCTGACTGACAGCTACAAGTGACCCATGTAATGGTGGTGTCAGTGAAGATTGGTGTGATTTAACAACTGGTATGAGCTGACCCTTCAATGGAAGGAAGATAGGCTGGTCTGCTAAGATATGGACACTTGGTAGATGCTATGTGTTACAGCCCAGATAGCATGGAGAGGAAAGTATGTTCTTGTATGTTCAGCACAAATTAGAACTGTAAGTCAATTTAGCCCATGCAGCTGGACCAGTACTGCAGACTCTGCTGCAACAATGTGCACGTCAAGCCAATAGGGATGGAAAGTTAGGAACAAAGAAATCCCTGGAAATGATTGAATGATAGTCTTTGTATCGTTCAGCTCTCATCCCCACTATCAGCCAGCAGACATAAGGGCACCACAATGTGAGTCACCTCTGGAAAGAGGAGACCTCCTGGGGGGTGTTGTTGGAGTAGTGGTTAGTGGTAAATAAGAATAAATGGGATGAATAGCAGATTTTATTTTTTATTTTTATTTTATTTATTTAACATTTTGTTGACCAGGAAAGTCCGTCTAGGTTCCACAGATCCTGTTTTCAGTGGAGGCCCGGGAGAAATGCTCCAGAAGCATGTCTTTAGATGGTGACACAGATGACTGGCAGATATGAAGGGTGACTCACATTGATAAGAAAGGTACTTAAATGTTTCAGATATATTTCTTTCCTTTCTTCTAGCATATCAGGGTTCCTATAGTCCATTCTCACATGTGTTTCATTGTTGACACTTCACATTTTTTATTGCCCTTGTTTGAACATCGTTAACTCTGTTAGCATTTTTGCAGGCAGCTATGCACAGATGTGGTCTCAACAACTACCTGAATAGAATAATTTCACACTCTTTACTGGGTCTTATTTATTTGAGAACCAGTAGCACCTTGGCTTTCTTTGCTGCCGTCTCACATTGCCTGTTCTTTCTTAGATTGTCAGATATAATTATGCCAGTTTATATTTATGGTTGATGTTATTATAATGTATCCTCCTAATATGCATTTCCTTGCATTCCTATCACCTTTCTACATTTTCTACAATTTTTTTGTATTCATTCTCAGCTGACACACACATTTCCATTCCTCTGACCTTGTAAAATTCCTTCTTATTCTAATCTTTCCCAAATTCTGAATAGATCTTGTTGCATACTGTTGTGTATTCTGCAACCAGACATCATTTTTTTCTCTTCTGCAAGGTTACCTATAAATATTTATAAGAATTGGTCTCTGAACTGAAAGCTGGAGTGCACAAATTCTGACTCACTTTTCTTAGAGTTAAATTTCAGTCTTCTACACTGTGCCTTGCTGCTTAGGCAGTTTTTTATCCCAGAGTACAACTGTGGGAGCCATTCCAAGGTAACCTGAACTGGTTCCTAATCCTTAATGATGGAGACTGTCAGGTGTGAAAGGTATGCTCAGTCACTGAGCTGGGAAAAAATGAATCACACAGCTCCACGAGTGTCTGAGCAAATTTTTCAGGGGTTCTTTAAAACACTGCAGTAAATGTTGCAACATCCCTACATTTCAGATTTAAAAAGATCTATTCCAGCCTACCAGTTTGAAATATTGCATGTATAATGCATATTGTTTTCTTGAAGTGTTAAATAATGTAAGTGCTGGAAAGAGCATTTGATGATTTTTTTTGAATAATTGTTTATTCCTTTCCATTTCTCTTAAATTCTCTGTGGAATGACTCAGACTTAATTTTAAGCATTTGCCTTCATCTGCTATCATTACTTCCTTATGATTTATTTTCCAGCTACCAGGAAATTAGATTAAGAGGGCAGCCACAGTGGTGCAACAGTTAGCATTGCCACCTCACACCTCACAGCAAGAGGTTCTATGGTTTGATCCTTGGCTGGGGTGCCTTCTGTGCGGAGTCTGCATGTCCTCCTTGTGGTCGCGTGAGTTTCCTCCAGGTGTGCCAGTTTCCTCCAACATCCCAAAGATATGCTGTAGGTGGATTGGATACTCTAAATTGGCCCTAGGCATGAATGCGTGCATGTGTGTGCCTTCTGTGGAAGGTTGGGCACTGGGCTGGCAACTCAACACTGTAAAATGCCACTGACAATCATGAGCGGACAGGTGATCCACTGTGGTGACCCCTAACTGGGAAAAGCCGAAAGAAGAAGAAGGAGGAAATTAGATTAAGACAGTTAGCACTTTCAGGTTTAGGCATGGTGGTGCAGCGGTAGCGTTGTCACCTCACAGCAAGATGGTCTCCCGTTTGATTCTCAGCTGGAGCGCCTTCTGTGTGGAGTCTGCATGTCCTCCCCGTGGTCAAGTGGCATTCGAAAGACATGTGCAGGGCGTGCCTTTGTTGAAGGTTGGGCGTCGAGCTGGCACCTCGGCACCATAAAAATCTACTGCCAATCATTAGCGGGCCGGAGTTCCGCTGTGGTGACCCCTAACTGGGAAAAGCTGAAAGAAGAAGAACAACAGTTAGCACTTTCAGACTTGAGTCAGCTTAGTATCTGTAGATATGTAATGGAAAGGCCTGTAATAACCTTTCACATGAAGCCAGAAAGGTCATCTGCATAACCCATAATAGATGTTCAGAATTTCACTCTGCTTCTGTTTAAATAGCATTCTTAGCTGACTTTGCTTGATTCCTGGATTAAAACTACATCAGCTGTTATAGGTTGGAGGTAGTTGTCTTGCAGCTGGGGGTGTGGATGAATGCTTTTTATCTTACCAAAAGTTTTGTCCAAGGAAAAGACATGGCATTTATTGATCATTTGACCTAAACTCATGGCAGTCTTAAAGAAAGCACTGTTAAAAAAACAAGGCTTATCCAAAATTTAAGTCTATAGTAATACAAAATCCAAATCAGCATATATTTATTGGAGCAGGCAACTTACAGACATCTGATTTACATCTATATGCAAGTGCTGGGGACTCAGACTGTGAAAGAACAAGGTTCATAATGCACACATTTTTTACATAAAGTTTTCAACCTCTTTGTCACATGGAAAGTTAATAACTCATGTAGAATGACCTTATGACATATCTCTCAGTTGTTACTCATAGCATTATGATTTTGTACCTCTGCTTTTGTTTGGCATCCTCTAGAGTTAGTGATTTTCTTTTGATTTTCCTAATAATGAATGACCTGTTCAAAGGTGTGTACATTATTAAACAGCTGAAATAAGACTGTGCAAAGATTCATAATCATTAACTGCGTGACGTCTAGTATCTAAAAATGTTGTTCCACAAAATAAGAAAGTACTCCTCTTTTGAGACTTCTGCAATGACATTTCAAGTCGAATGCTATGATTTTTAATGCTCAGAGGTTGAGGGGAATGCCTTATGGAATGTTTTGTGCCATCATACTGGATAACGGACTGATCAGTGGCAAATGACTGGGGATGATATTCAGGCCTTGGAACTTCCACCAACATAGAATGAGATTTAGGCCTAGAAACTGTGTCTGATAGGCAGCATAACCCAAGAGTCAGTGGTTAGGATCTGGAACACTTGCTCTGTTCAGTGACACTATAAAAGACATTGAAAGATAAATCTTCCCCTTTGTGGTCTACACCAAAACAATAAAAGTAGCTGGCATGCTACCTGTGGTGAGAGCTGGAATGAACAGAAAAGTTGCAACAATGCAAGGAGTATTGCATTTTATGGTAACATAGTGACTAGGATATAAAAATGGTAAAGTAATACACTTGAAGATTAAAAAAAAGTGCATTTTGCAAAATTAGCAAAATGGTGCCATCAAGCTATTCACTAAGTAGAAGTTAAGGAAGAATGTAGTATCAATTACAGATACTGTGTTACCACAGCTGATACCAGAATTTTGACTTGAGGCTGCCTATAGAATTATCATCAATAGACATTTGAACATAGGGAGGCGCTGGGGCTAAATATAACAAAGAGTCACTGTGCAAAGCTGTACGCTGTTATGAAGGCCACATTTCAGTGTGTTGTCTTTGTCAAAGATGTCTTGATTCAGGAATGATATCTCTTATAGCTCACCGAATGATATGGATGTGAGGCCTCTTCTGATTTTAGAGCAACAGAAGCAGCTACAGAATTTGCTGATGATTCCATTTAGCAGAACTATCTTCTGACCAGGGTTTCTTTAACTTCTCTATCTTCTGTACCTCTCTTACTTTCTTTTCATATTTGAGGAAAAGTATTTCTCTTCTAAGCAGCTACCTGCCTACTTGACAAAGATTGTAGTATTCTAGAAATTGTTTTTGACCAGCTTCTCTAGACACATATAGACATAGACAGGCAGACAGACAGAAACACAAACACACACACCCAAATATGTCTATAAATATATATATATATATATATATATATATATATATATATATATATATATATATATATATATATCAACAGACAAATTACTGAGATTCTTCCATTAAGAAGATTCCCCCAAAACTAGTACTTCTAAGTTCTATGGTTAAATCTGGAACTCCTTATTGAACAAAATACTCCTCTTCTTTTTCACAGAAGGGTATTACCTCTCCCCCAAAGTCACTCTCTCTTCCTACCAAGTGGAAGATTTTTAAATCTCCCTCTTCTTAGAGCTCCACCCTGCCTTGGTTATATCTAATTGTAGTTTCACTCTGCCTTAGCATCTGGATGGAATTAACCCTTTCTGTACTAACAGGCACTTGGGGATCTCATGACATATTTATTACAGCCAGAAATTACTAAAGTATGATTCATCTACAGTCCAGCTATATACTATCCCACATAGCCCCCTGGCCAAGACTTGTGGGATTGCATGATAGCTGTGGACAAGGTATTCCTCCAAAAGACTCTTCACAAAAGCATAAAATGACCAAATTCTCAAACCACATCAAAGAAAGACAAGGAAATCCACTGGCAGGACATACAGTTCTTTATTACATCTGTTCTGGTTCCTCGGCTTTTCGCCTTCTGTTGAAACATTTTCATATTCCAAATATGTCCCTTTATATACCACTCTTAACCAACAATAAATCAATTAAACTTTCCCAATTATATTAATTACATCCTTAAATAAATACTTAACCACAAAGCCAGTTTTTTTTTATTGTACACACATTGAAAAGAAGTACTATTCAAACCTATGAATAATACCCATATTAAATGCAATTTCATTCATAACAATCTTTATGTATACAACTGTAATACTATTATTATTCAGATAAATTTCTCCTTATGAATATATGAATATATGTACAAAAATATGTATCTGTATATTATATCAAATATATTCAAATTAAATTAAATGCATTCAGTATAAATACATCAAATATTAATTCAAACACTAAATGCAAATTCCTGACAAAATTGTTATACATTCTCTTAAACTTGATTTTATACCTTTATTGACTTTTATTAAAATTGTTCATATGTATTATTAAGTTGTATTAAATATTTAAATTATTTTCCAAATTCATTCCCTGGGGATATAAAGTATGAAAATTAATAATCATACAACTTTCCAGTCTGTTCAACCGCTGTATAAAATTACCACCTAAAGACATAGGGCGTGCCAGAATGCTGAAAAATAAATTGTTTTCCAACCCTTTATGTTTTGACAAGAAGTGCATGACTTCTGGACTTTCAGGTTTTTTCCTTCTTACATCCCCCAAATGTTCCATGATGCACACTTTAACCTTCCTCGTGGTTTGACCAGTATACCAAAAGGTAGGGTTACAATCACATCCTATAATATAAATCACTCCACAACTATCACAGTTATAATATTCATTAGCCCTGTATAGTCTACCATTAATCTTTGTACCATCTAAATTTTGAACCTTATGACAGACTGAACATCTTCCACAGCAATAAGATCCTACTCTTTGATGTGGTTTGAGAATTCCTTCAAAAGAGGTTGCCCACATTATTTTGTATACAGCCTGAATGGTGCAGGTTGGAAGTTCAGTGGCATGTCAATTTACTTTTTTCTCTATGTGTTGTGACAAACATTATAGAAGGGCATGATCAGACACTGATGTTAAGGGGTGTCCTAAAAAACAAAACCTGAGAGATATAACTATCCACGTAATCACTAAACACTGTTTTTTAGTTGTAGCATATCCAGAATGGCTAAGATAGCAAACAGTATGTACTTTTCCTAATACTCTTGAGATACAGCACCCAGACCTACTACAGATGCTTCAGCATGTATGAAAAATGTTTCAGAAAATCAGGTGTAAGCAAGCTGAGTGGAGAACACAGATCCATTTTTAGATTCACAAAAACTGCTTCGGTTTTAGCAGTCCACTTGACTTTTCGGGGAGTATTAGCTATGTAATTTCTATCAGATGATAGGCTACTTCTACAAAGTTAGGCATAAACTTGTGGGACATATTGTATTGTTCCATTCTTTTCAGTAGTAACATTATGATTCCCCTCTCAATGGCAAATCCCAAACAATTAGCTTTAGATATCCCTGTTTTACATTTGGAGAGGTTAGCTATTAAACCTCCCTGCCAAAAGCATCTAACACTGCTTGGACTATGTCATCTCACTATGCCAGAGCATGGCAGCTGTGGGGTCTCAGCGTTGTATCCAGAATTCAGGCAAATGTGAGTGGTACCACATGCAAACCAAATGGCATAGTCTTGTATTGGAAATGTCTGACTGCTGTAGACAATGCTCACTCTTTCCTGGGCTCCAAAGTAATCAGAATCTGCCAGTAATCCCTTGTAAGATTAATTGTGGTTAAATATTGGGCTTTCCCGAGCCTTTTCACTGGTTCATCCACCCTTGGCATTGGAGAAGTGTCAAATCTGGACATTTTATTTAGCTGGTGAAAATTATTGCAGAATCTTGCAATACCACTGGGGGTGAGTACCAGCATAATCAGGCTACTCCAGCCACTGTCTGATTCTTCAGTCTCCCCAAGTTGTAACATTTTCTTTATCTCCAAACTTATGTCTGGATTCCAGGGGTTCAGTAAAGCTTAAACCTAACCCTTTTACCAGAACCTGTAACAATGTCATGCTGTCCTTCACTAGTCCTGCCTAGTAAAACAGAAAACTCATTTTTATTTCACTAAAGAAATCCATGTATCTCTCTCCTCTGATGGACTTTCAAGGATTTGGCTCTGTGCATTTCAGGTTCAGAACGTCAAACCTCCATTGGCTCTTCAGATTTAGAATGCTTGAGTTCCTTTTCGCACTCAGCTATACTGCCTACAAAATTGTGTATGAAGCAGGTTAAGGAGCTACTTTGTTTTTATATTATGGCAAAGCTTGTTTTATAGGGATGAATTCCTTTAGATAAGTACGTATGTTAGCAGCAGGTTTTGTTTATGTTGCAATGAAGGTTTATATGTAGAGGTGCTTATAGCGTTTAAGATTTTGAGAATATTTAGAAGGTTACTCAGGAAAGAGTCATTTACAGCCCAGCAGGATAGACAGAGGTCACCTTGTTTGAGTCTTAATGAGATGGAAAGTAAAGCTAGATCTTTAAGGTATTTAGCATAGGTTATGGAAATCAGGGCCTTGATTTTCTGGGTGAGGAAGGATTGTGTTTTTCAAGCTGGGTCACATGTCTGGTCAGGTGCTTGCTGAAGGACCATTATATTCTATTCTGGGCTTAATAAGGGAGGAATAGACAGGGACATCATTATACCTGGAAAGTATACCTTTGGCTGTCGGTAGAGCTAGGTAGAAGGATTTTCTAATGACCATTGTTGCTTGGTAGTCGAAAGAGAGTTCATTGTCTACAAAAGTGTCCAGATCTCTAACAACTGTGTCAGTTCAGTGGGAGGCTGTCATTTATGTGATAGGTGCATGGGTACTCCAATTTACTGAAGAATATGATACAGCACCTTTTACCATTTTGTTTCTGACCATAATCTTGGGATCATTTGTTTGAATGAGTCACTTCCTCAAGTAGGATGTGGGAGTCCCCAAGGGGTGACAAAAGCTCCATATTTGCAATCATCTGTCAACATGGTCAACCAAAGACCCTTGACATCAGCTTTGATGTTAGAAAAGTAAATACTAAACATGAGAGGCCCCAGTACTGAGCCCAGGGATACTGCATTAATAATGAATCTTTAAAAAAAGAGTGTACAACCAGTTTTAATTTGTTGGTTTCTCTCTGTGAGACAGTTTAATAGTCAGTGAGTGAAATAAGGGTTCACATTTAGTTTGCTTATTTATTTTTTTTGCAGTACCCGAGCGTGGAATGATGTTGAAGCCATTTGCCTGGTCAGGTCAGCTGTGCGTGTGCTGACTTGCTTCATCCAGTGTTTCTTTGACCTTTTCAAAGAAATGCACAAGGTTAAGCAGGCAGGTTCTAGTCTTTAAAAAATGACACTGGTTTGAGTCAAGAAATTAATTGCTGTCAGTATCTCTGTTAGTAAGGTCAAAAATTATGCATTTTAGTTGATTATACATAAGGCTAGTAAGACACATTGGGCTGTAATTGCCAAGATCCATTTTGGAACCACTTTTTTTGGATGTGACAAAACACTGCCCGGGATTCATGAAGCTCGGCGCAAGGCCGGCTTTAAAATGCATATTAATGAAGGCGCACTGCCGCCACAGCCACATGCATAGGAAAGGAGTGCAAGTGCATAGGGTGTGTCGAAGTGCCGCATGGAGGCGTGGAAATGTCAGCTGTCGACGTGCAACCTAAAATGCTTGCATATAACAATTTGCAAGCAATAGTAATCACATCTGTCCATGTCCATGGATACTGAAACGTATGCAAAGCATGCAAGACAGTTCCTGTGAACACAAAATGAAGAAGCAAACACAAATGCACGGTAGGGAATAACGGGTCCCTATCCCTCGAACAAATGACATTGAAAACCGTGTGCCCGTAGTCCAATGCAGTGTAGATAGTTATACCAAGTGGAAGTGAAACGCATCATATGTTAGCGCACCACCAATACCAGCCCAATGGTCAGGGTCACCAGCTGACCCATATTGTGAGGGAGAGTACACAGCTGGGCAGATGTATCCATAACAAAAAACACGATAAATGTAAATATCTAGCGACTGTATGAACGAATTATATCCCACAACGCATGTAATAGTCACATACAATAGGTATGTCCGTATTTAACATACCATATGTGACAGGAAATAGAATAAGCATGTAAACGAAACAGAAGGAGGATATTAACTGCTACAACAATAGGGCAACATGTAGGCTGAAAGGAACAGTATTATCCATAGCGTTGACTGTGGGTACGTGTTGTCCAGTACAATCGGATATGTGTCTGGAATATATCCCATCCTGGACATAGGAAAAGGTGGCATCCTACCAATGATTAGAACAGTCAGCCAAAATCCGCACATCTGCATTCCAAGCCGTACTTGTCAGGATGTGTTACAGTTGAACGGGTATTACCTGGGTATACCATCCATGTCATGAAAGTTAAGTATGGGCGTGTACCTATGTGCGTGAGGTATAGCATGTGGAAGGTGAAACATGGCAGGGTAGTCCACAAAACCATACAGGTACTTGACATATGTAGGGTATGCAATGTGTTACCTTGACCGTGTCATGGGCCATCAACCAAAGCAGTGATGGATGGAGTGTCAGAAATATGTGTGTGGGGGGATGGGTAATGGTATAATCCTCAAAGGCAAGACTGTGTTGTATGCAGAATAGGTGAACTGGAGGTGTATGAGGGAGCAGTGGGTGAAACAGAAAGAAACACAAAAACATGTATACACATCTGCAATACAACCAGACAGGCCATACTGTAGAACACAACCCCACAAACATATGAATATTAAAATGTGCGATACAAATGTACAGAAATGTCACCGGCACATACCCACAGATTGGTCCTGATGGAACCGGCCATATCAAATGCAACACACCTGGATGCATAATGGACTACCCAGCATCCCCTCCACAGCACACAACCCGCCCCCATACCTGAATGTCCACCAAATCCAGCCATACTTGGCCTACTAGTTTGGTGCAGCCACATCTACACATAGTGACCACTACACATATGTAGTAGGTAGTGTCACCCTAGGCAGTTTCAGGATTTCAAACTTTGTATCCCTTGCATGTAAAACCCCCAGCACATTTTCGTAATGCCAGAAGAATGGTCGGTATCGGTCTTGTTATTATCAGTCTTGTTAGATTTTTGGATATCCCTCATGGGATAAGTAACCTGTATAAACATTAGAATGGGTATCAAGACACGATGTCCAGTCCTGTAGACATTTGGACACAAGTCGGAATGTTCAGTAGTGGTGCACGAGACTGTCCAGCCCTAGATGGTCATGCAGAACCTACTACCCAGGATCAAACACCTGCCCGTGATGCACGTGTCCCGACACGAATAAGCGAGAGAATATATTGCACACATTCGCATAGTGGCACATGGAATAAGAGTGATGAAGGCACTGACGTAAACAGGATACCCCCTGATCCACTGTGTGAGGGACAATTACTGTGTGGGTAGGTGTGACCTGGCCAACAATGATACAATGCCAAATGTCCTGTGATTGTAGGAAATAACTACGTACCATACTGCATGTAACAGTTGCCTAAAGCGGTCACTTCAGGATAGAATAAACATAATCCGTTCAAGAAACAGGCAAACAACTAAAGTGCTAAAGGTATAGGCTCACAGCTAGGAAACTAATGAATGTTCTAAACCTGCACTGACCGTGGCTATGTGTTGGCCTAAACAATCTGGTGTCCCCAGTAGGGTTACCAACTGTCCCACTTTGCGAGGGACAGTCCCTCTTTGGGCAGTTGTGTCCTGACCAAAAATATTAAAAATGGCAAATGTCCTGAGATTGTAGGACATAATTATGTCCCATATGTTATGTAATAGTTGCATAAAATAATTATTTCTGTATCTAAAATGCCTAAATGTTACAAGAAACAGAATAAGCAACTAAATCACTACAAGAATAAGCTTTTATTTAGGCAAAAAAGTAAAGTTCTATCCTTTGTACTGACCGTGGGTATGTGTCGGCCTGTAAAATCTGATATGTGTTCCAAAAATGTCGCACTTTGGCCATTTGAAAAGGTGGCAACCCTAGTCCCCAGAATATATCTCAACCTGTACAAATGACAATGTCAACACTACCAATGGTCAGAGCATTCACACAATAACTGGCCAGCCTCTTGACCACTCATAAAGCCAGTGACCTTTGGAGGAAAGGTGTTGAATGAGAATGACTACTTATAACAATGAAGAGTAATAGACGCATTTAACTGCAGAAAAGTAGTAGTATTACGAATCTGCCAACACGTTCCAAGTTAATAGTACTAATATGGTAGAAGTGTCCGTGATTGTCCCTGAGTTGTCATAGCCTTGTCCCTATCACTGTAGAAACAAGTCTCCGAGTATCACAGAGGTCTGTACACATAAGTACACCAACCAACTGTCACATCTGTTGACAGGACTGTTGCATACCTGTAGTGAATTTATAACTGATGTCCAGAATAATATTAATTGTATCTATGAACGAATGAAATAGTCAAATGGGAAGGGAAACACGTGGAAACGTGGCCTCGCAACTATAATTCTAATAATAGAGAACAATTCAGCGTTAGAAATGACAGACTGATGCATAATCCTACAAGTACTGTATCTAATTCAAACAATCCTAATGTTGTGAAGAAAAATCAAAATACAGATATAGCTGGCTTATCTCATGGTGATGGAACAACTAATATGTGTGTGACAATGAACCTGTTGATATTTTAGATTATTCTAGTGCTTTACCTTTGGCAGGAACTGTTAATGCTGTTATTGTAGATGTACCTAGTAGTTGTAGTCCATCTACTGTTTCCACTGAATTGAGTGTGAATCCTGTGCACACTGGCATAAAAGTCAGTGATGCACCAGTAGTTAGACCTAAAGTTGTAGCCTCTACAAGTGGACAGAATCTGAGACATCCACCCCCTTTCCCCATTACCAACTTACATCGGAGGGGAAGGAGTCGCTCTATGAGCAGGGGGAGACAGAAAAGGAAGGCATCTGGAGAGGAACAGAGGGGGCCAACTCTAAAGAAAATGTGGGAGAGGCTATATAGTTTTGAATATTTCACATAGACCATTGAATATTGATGAAGTTGAGTTATTGAACAAAGGGTTAACCTATATCCCCACTACCCACAGTAATTTAACAGATACCATCTTGGATACTAATTTATTTGTACGCAATGTACAATTAAAATTGATGTACAAGAATATAAATACTAAAGAAGTAAATCTATATTTTTCAAAACCTAGCCTATTTAACCCCAGTTGTCATCCTTTACTCGATGTTTTCTGCAAGCTGGTTGAAGAAGATGTTTACAGTCTTTGCAGACATAGATGTACTACTAAGAGAGGGAATTTAACATACAGACATAGGAAAGCATTAGACAATCTAAGAAATGACAGGAACATTACTATTAGACCTGCAGAGAAAGGTGGTCTTATAGTTATTATGGATATGGTTGTATATGATTCACTTGTGCAAGAACTGTTGGCAGAGAGGAATTTTTACATGCCCATTTCACCACAATAGGTCCAAGCCCATATACAAAAAGTTAATAATATTTTGGGAGACCTGAGAGAGAATGGAGTTATCAGAGAAGAACAGTATAGTTTTTTCTGGGTAGAACATCCATTACTACCCATTATTCAAGGTCTACCCAAGATACATAAGGACCCCCTACACCTTCCCATGAGACCTATAGTTGCAGGTAGAGGCTGGGTTACTGAACCCATATCGGTCTTTATTGAGAAGTCTTTGAGGCCGTTAATAGATAATAATTCAATCATACTCAGAGACATGAAACAATTTTTATTAGATTTATATGACAAAATGAAATCAGTAGATGATTATCTTCCGTATTTTTTAGTCACATTGGACGTTAAATCATTATTTATGGTTATTCCTAACCGCATAGGTTTGCAGAAAATACAAGTATTTCTGACACAGTACTCTGATTTTACTACATCTAAGATTGCGTTGATATGTACATTATTGAAAAGAGTGTTGGAAAATGACCTTTTTGCTTTTAAGAATAACATATATAAGCAAAAGGATGGCGTAGCTATGGGCACATCATGTGCCAGTAGCTACGCCAACCTGGTCATGTGTATGTGGGAAAGAGAATATCTTTTTCTTTTACCTAGATATCAGAAGTATGTGATTTTTTATAAACAGTTCGTAGATGACCTCTTCTTTTTATGGACAGGTAGTAAGAGAGAATTGTATCTCTTTTATGAAGAAATTAATACACTCACATAATACCTCAAGTTTACAATGGAGGAATCAACTAGTAGCATCAATTTTTTAGATGTCCATATAGAGAGGTTAAGCAGTGGGCCACGCAATACAGGCATTTATAGGAAGTCCGGTTACAGGACTACCCTGTTACACAGACAGAGCATGAATCCTAGGTTTGTCTTTGATAATATTATTAAGGGACACACCTTTATGGTGTCTAGGTTAAATTCAACACGAGAAGGGTACAATGAAGAGCTTAAGAACTTGAAAGGAAGGTTACTACACAGATCATATAATGCACAAGATATAGATAATATCTATCAGAGTATGGAAGAATACAGAAATGAGAGAGCCAGCCCTTATTTTTCTGACTTTGGTAGTAGATGGTATAATGCACCTTCCAACCCAGTAGCTTTAGGTAATGGAACTAAAACTATACAGGAATTTTCTATGTATTATACTTATGATTTTAGAGACATCAGGGACATTATTTGTAGACATTGGCAAATCCTGAAGACTGAACCATTAATTAAAGAAATAGTGGGAGAAAATCCCCAATTTCTTTTTAGAAATAAGAAGAATTTGCATAGAATGCTTTGTTATTCCAATGAGCAGATGGTTCCGAGACATCCCAGTAGAATTGGTACATCTTCATGTAACAACTTTAGCTACTGTCCCTACATTTTTAAACATAATATGTTTGTACACCCAGTGACTACACAGTGCTATCAGTTTAACGTAGTGACTAACTGTAATTCAGAACATATGGGGCCAGATTAACGATGGCTTGCATGGAGTCTAAGAGTAGAGTAAGACTCCATGCAGCCATCATGTCTGATGAGCGATCCAGGAACAGCCTGTAGGGGCGTGTAAGAGAGCTCCTAAAACGGCTCTTACACAGACAGGGCCGGGACATGCAAATTACCTCAATTGCAGCTGAAAGGCATGCAAATGAGGTAGATTTGCGATCCAGAAAACCTGAACCTGTCCGAGTATTATCATGGAACTCATAAACAAAGACTGAGTACAGTTCTGCAAATAGCAAAACGGAGCCATGACAGCTCCAAATAAAGATCGCATTTAGTAGAGGAAGCATGCCAATGGCCAAATATATAGCCATTGGCAATGTTACCCAATGCAAAATGAAAAAAAGTAATTTAATTTTTTTTCCTGATTTTCCATGTTTAAGCATAGTGCAACGTCGCGCAAACGAGCTACGCTCAAAAAAACAGAAAAATAAAAATTAAAACCCACAAATGTGGATTTTATGGGGATTTGTATTGTACAATGCAAGGCAATGGCAGGCTGAAGACAACTTGGCTACCGAGTAGAGGTTGCTAAGGGGGGAACCCAGTCTAAGAGATGTAACCAAGCATTAGTAGGCAATCCTATGCAAATGAGGGTAAGGATAGTGAATCCCAAGTCTACATAGCAAATGAGCACAGTCAGTGAAGTGTAAGACTAGGATAAGGGGAGTAACAGAGTAGGATATAGGTGACATCAGGAGGGGGTATGTATGAAAGAAGATAATCTCATTGGAGCAGAGTGTCATCTGTTAGCTGTCAGTTGCTCATCACTGGAAGAGGTGTGTCATCAGGTATCCTAGCTAAAGTCAAGAAATAGAAGGTGCACACTGTGGGTATCACCAAAGTTTCTTGAAAAATGCTTGCAACGTGTATGTGCGCGTGTGCGCACCTGTAAACTCAAGTAAGACAGTGTGTGCGCGTGGAAGCGTCAGTGCGTGCGTGTAAGCCGGAGTAAACATGTATAAGGCAGTTTAAAGTCTTGTAAGCACCTCTGCGCTCGTGTGCGCGTGTTTAGGCAGGAATTAGTTGGTGTAAGTCCATCTAAGCCTGTGTGCACGCATGGTAGCACGTATACGCGCATCTGCGCTAGCGTGCACGGCACTGTCCCATGAGGAAATAGAAAGGGAAAAGGAAGCACAACAAACAGTAGGAAGTTAACCAGGGAGAGTCAGCAGAGCTAGCAGGTGGAAATAATCAGAATCAGACAATTACACAGGCAGTAAACCAGCCCAGCACTTAAAACTCTGCAAACAACTTTTCACCATGTATTGCTCAGAGACACTGCAGCACTGCAGTAAGCTAAAAGAAGTGAATACTGAAAAGGCTTAACTAAGACAAAGAAATGTTAGGGGCTGCCATTGCTGTCATAAATTGATATATGCAACATGCTGAGGGTGGTGACAATGGGAATGCTGCCAACCAACCCCCAGTGAGGAGACGGAGAAGAGTGTACAGGCCCAGGGTAACCTACCAGGGGCTACATGAGCTGGAGATAGTGGAGCGCTATAGAGTGGACAGAGACCTCATGCAGCAAATTGTTGAGCTGTGCAGGCCACGCCTCACACACAGAACCAACAGAGGGGAACCCATTTCAGTGGAAACAAAGGTATGTGTTGGCCTATGAATACTAGCAACAGGTACCTTCCAGAGACCAACTGGTGATATGATGGGGATATCACAGGCATCAGCATCCAGGGTACTGCACCAGTTTCTGGATGCCATGTCAGCACATGTCGGTGATCATGTATATTTCCCCAATTCCCGTGAGGTATTGGCCAGCAATATGTGTCTCTTCCAGCAAATAGTGGAATACCCTGAGGTAGTGGGTGCAATAGACTGCACGCATATATGCATCAAAGCACCAGCCGGTGAGCGGGGTAGGGTCTACTTCCACTGCAAGGGCTTCCCCTCCATCAACTGCCAGGTCATGTGTGATGCCCAGGGCATAATACTGAATGTGTGCGCTGGCTTCCCTGGAAGCTACCATGATTCCCATATCTGGCATCTGACGCAGCTGTACCAGACATTTGCCAATGGGGACATCCCACATGGTCACCTAGTGGAGGATGCTGGCTATGCAATGGAGCCGTGGCTGATGACACCCATCAGAAATGCACACACACACCTGAACAGGAACGCCATAATGAGGCACACGCACAAACACGAAATGTAATTGAGCGTGTGTTTGGGCTGCTCAAGTCACGGTTCCGGTGCCTGGACACATCTGGTGGAGCCTTGCAGTACACTCCAACTACATGTACCCAAATTGTCATGGTATGTGCTATGCTACATAATATGATCCTGTGAAAACAGCTGCAGCAGGACCAGCATAGGCCTGGCCCAAACAGCCCCCCACCATTGCCAAGGTCATTACAGGCAGAGCGTGACTTGGAGGAGGAACAACCTGAGCCTGCCCCAGTAGGCAGAAGGAGGTGTGCCCAGTATGCTTTGGCCTTAGCAAAGAGGCAATGCATAGCACATACACTGGCTCAGTAGGAACCCTGGAAATGATACCTCTCTCTGACCCACACATATAGTAAAAGGGATGCCTAAGTTGACACTACCTGCTTCAAACATGTACAGGGAGTGAAGTATGTGCATCCGACATAGGCAGCCCTGCAGCATCACCTGAGGCATGATTGCCATGTGTCAAGCAATTTAAGGTAGTGATAAACAGCATTTACCACCATATAGTATATGCAAACAGAATACACACACCAACTAGTACAACTGTGGTCAGTGTTGAGTAATATTGGGCAATGTCCAGCAAAGTTGGTGAATATACAGCAATGTCGGACAAGCCTGGTCTAAGTAGGGCATAGCAGAATAAAAGCCAACATGCTCATATTTGCTTAACTGCCCCTTAAGCAGTCTGGTCTGCTCAGTATGGAAATATAAAGCAGTGATGGGCCTCGAACCCAGGATACTGTGCACCATAGTTAAAGTACTGAACCACTAAACCATGACAGCATTGCACTGTTCAGCCAGTATGAAGGAATGTTGATAAGTCTATGTAAAGTATCTCATGGAAACCCTGCAGGCATAGCATAATCCCTGTTGAGTTATGACACAAAGGTGAGTCCTGCAGTAAGAACAGAACTTGACTTCCAACACACACAGTATAAATGTTAATATCGGTCATGTTCATACACATCCACAAATGTAGTGGACTTCAGATTGCAACATACTGAAAGGTCATGCTGGGCATGCTCACACACTTGGATAAATGAGACATATGTCAGGCAACAAAACATGGAAAGCCTGAACTGGGCATGCTCATACACTTAGGCCATGTCTGACTACAGCAGTGGGCCACACATCCGGCAGTTGCATGTGTTAACCCAGGAACCTCTCACTATCCAGCAATCCACCCTGTGCACACAGTTACATGACAGCAGACACTTATATAATATAGTGGAACCCTGTCATGATCAAACATGTTCCACAGATACCCAAGTTGTTCATAGAAACTGGGAAAGCAAAGACGATAAAGACCTGCAAACATTATCAGCAGTAAATATTGTGCATCCTGAGCAGAAGCATAGGTTCAGAGGTTGATAGTAGGCTATCTGCCCTAGGGTATGTACAAGCCTAGCCAGAGTGTGTTTGGCTTTTGCAGCCCTGTCAGAGTACTACACTGTTCCAGTGAATAGTAGGTCACACAAGATAGCCCATGTACATTTAGGCTACTGTGCCTCTGTCTAGCAGAGACACAGAAGAGATCCCAGGGGTGAATTTGCAATTTCCCATCCATGTGTCCAGATTTGGCTTGAAGAGGGTCAGCGAGGGGCTATGCCTAATATGAATTGGGATTCTATTGCAGAGTGAGGGGAGCTTTCGGGAAATGAATCTGTCCCTCCAGCATGTCCTTTTTATTCCTGTGCTGAGGTTTAAGTCCCTGGAGCGTGTATCTCTAAAGGACTTGGATTTTTGAGGTGGAGCATGTCCATTAATTCGGGCTTTGACATGGCTTTGTATGTCAGGCATAGATTGCCTTTGAGTAGGTGGTAAGCAACTGAGTAGAGCTGGAGTTTCCTTAGGTGAGCTGCATATGACATCTGTTTGTAGCCCATGACCCTCTTGGAGAGGTACTTTTGGGTCTCTCCAGGTGCTGCAGGTGTTGGGTAAGGTACATCCCAAAAGGGCCATTGTATTCAAGTATGGTGCTGATGACTGACGAGTAGAGGGGCACAATGACTTCACTTGATGTAGATGCGAACCCGTTCGTGATAAGGTGGCATATATAGAAGGTGTTTGCAACCACTTTGGCAATGTGATTATCAAAGGAGAGATTACTATCTACATTGGTCCACAAATCTGAAGTTACTACTTCTGTACTTAATGGATTACCACTTATGTGGTAATTTGTGTACACCTTGCTTTTCACAAAGGGGATGACTATGCACTTTATAGCATGTAGCTCGAGCTTGTGGCTCTGGCAGCAAACATCCATCTCTGTGAGACCCTTCTGGAGGATGCTTGTTTTAGCTGGAGAGTTGATTATGGCCCCCAGTTTGCAGTGATCTGCAAACCTTGCCAGCCATAATGCCCCCGTGTTAACTTGCACCTCAGAAAAGTATATACCAAACCAGAGAGGTCCCAGAACTGAGCCCTGTGGGATGTCACTTGTACCTGGTTTGTATTTGGACATGGCACCTGCAATTCTGACAATGTGGGTTCTATCCCTGAGCCAGTTTGCAACCCATCTTGTGATATAGGGGTTGATATTTAAGCTGTTAAGCTTATGTATGATATCCGAGTGGGGTATTGTGTTGAATGTTTTTGCGAGGCCCATGTAGGCTGTGTGGACTACCTTGTCCTCATCCATAGCTTTGGTAACTGTTTCAAAGAAATCAACTAGGTTTAAGAGGCAAGATCTGCCCTTAACAAAGCCAAATTGGGTAGGGTCCAGTGTCTGGAGGCTCCCAATGTCCCAGGGTCTGTTGTGGCACCACCTTTGTGGAGTGGAACCACTGTAGCTGTATGCCATTATTTGGGTACATATCCTGTAGTAGGGCTAAGTTTGAACAGTGACTTAATGTGAGGGTTCAGTTCTTCTTGGAGCTTGTGTAAGACACAGCCTGGGATACCGTGTGGTCACATAGCTGCTGTGTTTTCTGCTTTGGTGAGGGCAGCTTTCACCTGTGCATCTGTGATGTCAGGGAGGTTACATTCAGTTGGGATAGGCATTTGTTCCTTTGTGGGTGAAGGGGGGGAGAGGTTTGTGCTGAATCTGTCTGCCAGGATGTTGGCTGTCTGTAGTTTCAGTATATTTTGTACCATTATGCAACAATTCAGAGCATATCTAGGAGTTTCCACCCATATTATGGACATAACTAAAGAAGGACTTGTGATTATCTGTAGTGTCTAGGGCAATTTCCCTTTGGAAACTGGCTTTTGATGATTTTATGAGGTATTGAAGTTTCTTGCTAATACTGATCAGAGATGGCTTCCATTTTTGGGATTTTGCTCTGTCATGTAGTAGCTTCCTCCTTCTGTTGTATAGCTTATTTATGGCTGGGGTCCACCAAACAGGTCTCCTGTTTTTGGAGGAGTGAGGCTTCGTTTTATTTGGGATAACACGATTCATGCATTCCTGTAGGTGCTCATACAATGCATTTGTAAAGGATTCTGTGGATTGGCCTGTTATCCTCTGGCCTGTGGGCTTTGAAGGATTCCACCTCAGTCTTGAGAAGTGCAAAGTTGGCATTTAAGAAATTCTATACAGTGATTTCCTTGGCTGGGGGTGGGGACAGGATATGGATGTCCATGGAAATTTGTTAATGGTCTGATCTTACCAATGAGGGATTTACCTCTGGTGTGGAACATAGATTCCCCATGTTGGTGATGACCAGGTCCAATATGTTGTTCCATCTTGTGGGATGGTGACCAGTTGTTCCATCGCATTACAGTTTATAACTTCAAGGAACCGTTGGGTGAGTGTGTTTGGGCATGAGTAGTTGTTGCAGTCAATGTTTGGGTAGTTGAAGTCACCCAATAACATAGTTGTAGGAGAGACCTTGATATTCCCCAGTGTTCTCAGGAATGCCAAGTGGGGTTCCTGTAACAGGGAGGGTGTTCTGTAGCAGGATACAAACTGAAATGCAGTTTGGTCCACTGTTAGTTGCACATGGATGGTTTCTGATGCTTCGTGCAGTGCCACTAACCTGGAGGTGTAGGTATCTTTGATGAATATAGATACTACCCCTCCTTTTGTGCTTCGGTCCGAGTTTTGTGTGTGAAATGCATGGTATGAGTTATAACCTGGTAGTGTTGGGGTGCTCTCAGGAGCCTTGAACCAGGTTTCTGTTACTGCACAGACATCGATATTCTCCATACTGTGGAGAGCCTCAAGTGCATTTATCTTGAGGTATAGACGTCTGGCATTGAGTAGCATTACCTCTAGATTTTGTATCCTTGGGTTGTAAATGGAGGTGTGTATGTCCTTTGAGCCTCACCTAAAAAATGCATTATGGGGGTGGCAAGAAGCATGGCCAGTATACAAAAGCCTAAGGGTGATAGGTGCAAGCCATCCCTAGTGAAGCAACATGGCTTGTCAGGCATGTCATCCCAGGCTGACAGACACTGGATCCCCATTGAATGACACCAATACTTTAGACAATTGTTTAAACTGATCATTTTGTCTGTATACTCTGGCATCATTCTTGGTGAGGGCAAGATGCTACCCATGGTCAGGGTCATACCAGCCTGGGCTACGTGATCAGAGAGCTTCTCTATGTCTCATGCCTTGTAGTCTAGGGAGGTATGTCTCATGTCATTCACACCTGCATGGACAATGACAGAGTCATACTTGTACCTGCTTTGAAGTGACCAGAGTGCTTGCATTATGTGGTGGATCCTGCCACCTGACAGGCAGCTTACAGTGACCTTCTCCTTGTTCAGTCAGTTGAGCGGGACGTCAGTGTGCCGGACAATAGAGTCCCATATAACAACTGTATTTGGTGTGTTGTTTGGCCTTAAGGGCTGTGACTGTGAGGCACACTGATTTTGTGAGATATGTGATTCATGGGTATTGTTGAGGAGTGGCTGTTGCTTGGGTATCTGTGGCCAGTACAGTTGCTGCAGGTGTTGGGTAAGGTACACCCCAAAGGTGGCATTATAACCAAGCACGGTTGTTATTAGTATAGGGGCACAATGACATCACTCGATCTAGATGTGAAACCATATGGGATAAGGTTGCTTATATAGAAGGTCTGTCCAACCACTGTGGTAATGTGAATGTCAAAGGTGACAGTACGAACAAGTCATGTCCCCAATCACCTAACAACACCTACCATATGTAATGGAGTACTACCTATGTGTTAATGTGTGGCATGTTGTTATTCCCAAAGGGGATGACTATGCAAATAAATGGCATCTAGCTGTAGGACATGGCTCACGCACCAGTCATCCATCTCTGAGAGACCCTGTTGGAGTATGCATGTGGCAGCTGGAGAGGTGATCATGGCACCCAGTTTGCAGTCAAGTGTGAACAAGGTCAGCCATATTCCCCCTGTGGTAGCCTGTACGTCAGACAAATATATACTGAACAAGAGAGGTCCCAGGACTGAGCCGTGTGGGATGCCACGTGTAACTGGTGTATAGTCAGACATGGCACCTGCAATTCTGACCATGTGGGTGCTATCCCTGATCCAGGTAGCAATCCATCATGTGAGATATGTGTCCATATCGATGCTGGTGAGCAAATGCATAATGGCCCAGTGGGTTATTGTGTGGAAGGGTTTAGCAAGCTTCAGGTAGGCTGCATGTACAACTGTCCCTATGTTGATGGACCTGTTAACTGTCAAAAGAATACAAACATGTTCAAGAGACAAGGTCTGCCCACAACAACACTGAAATGTGTAGGACACAGTGTGTCTGTAGTTTCATGATGTCTATGTGTAAGAGTCCCATGACAATACACTCCATAGCTTTGCATAACAGGATAGTTAGGCTTATAGGGCAATATTGTCTGCGTTCCATTCTGGCACCAACTATGTGGAGTGGGAACACTGTCACTGTATGCCATTCCATGGGTACATATCCTGTAGTAACTCCAATATTGCACAGTGATGTAATGTGAGGGTTACGTCTGTCATGAAGCTTGTGTAAGATGCAAGCTGGGACACCAACTCGTCACATTCATGCTGTAATGTATGCTTTGTGGAGGGCAGCACTCACCTGTTACTGTGTGGTGTCAGGGAGGTTACACTCTGTTGGGATGGGTAGTTGCTCCCTAGGGGGGATGGGGGGAGACATCTGCACTGAACCTGTTTGCCAGGATGTTGGCTATGCCAGTGGGTTCAGGGTAAGTGTAGTCAGTATGCAGTAACTCACATCATTTCAGTGAGTGTCCACCCAGGTTCCTGACATAACAGACAAAGGCCTTGTGATAGTCCTACTTGTCTGGTACAATTGTCCGTGAGAAGAAGACCTTAGATAAGTACATGAGTGATCATAGCTGTCTGCTAGTACAGATCACAGATGCTTTCCCCATCTGGGATTGTGCTCTATCATTTAGTAGTTTCCTCCTGACATTGTACAGCTCATTAATGGCTGGTGTCTATCAGACAGGTCCCCTGCCATTGGGGGAGTGAGTCTTGTTGTTATTTGGGGTAGCACAATCCATGCAGTTCACTAGGAGTCCATAGAATGTGTATGTAAAGGATTCAGCAGTCAGAGCTGTATTTCACACTGTCTCAAGGTCTCTGAAGGATACCACCTTGCTTTGGTGAAGTGAGACGTTGGCTCATCAGACATTCACCAAGATTACCCAGGATGGGTGTGTGGAGTGTATATGTATGTCCACTGAGATAGCTGTATGTTCCGACCTTACCAATGAGGGGTATATTACTGGTGTGTAACATAGAGTCCCCATGTCGGTGATGATCATGTCCAATATGTATTCCCCCTTGTGGCTGTGGTGACTGGTTGTGCCATAGCATATGTATGTACAAATTGTAGCGACTGTAGGGCGAGGTTGTTGTGGCTTGAGTAGTATCCCCAGTCAATATTCATGTATCTGATGTCACCCAATATAATGGTGTTCGTGGAGACCATCATATCCCCCAGTGTTCCCAGGAAAGCCGTGTGTGGTTCCTGAGTATGGGAGGGTGGTCTGTAGTAGTCAACAAACTGAAAGGCAGTTTTGAACAGTGGTTATTGTATATGTATGGTCTGTGATGCTTAGTGCAGTGCCACTAACCCGGAGGTGTGTGTATCTGTGATGTATATGGATACACCCCCTAGTTGTGTTGTCCGTTCTAAGTCCTGTGGTCAGAAAGCATGGTATGAAACATAACCTGGTAGTGCTGGTGTGCATATGTGACCCTGAACTAGGCGTCTGTTAGTGCACATATATTGCTATCCCCCATACTGAGGGGAGTCCCGAGTGGCCGCAATATGAGGGTAACACATTTGGTGTTGAGCAACATTACCCTTAGTGTTATTTAACCTGTAATGTCTATGTAGGTGGGTTTGTCTTTTGAGCCCTGCTCAACAAATGCACTATGGTGGTAGTAAGAGCCTTAGCCAGCATTCAAAGGTCCAAGGGTGACAGGTGCAAGCTGTCCATAGTGAAGCTATGTGGCATGTTGAGCATGTCACCACAGGCTGACAGACACTGTATCTCCTATGAATGACACCAATATGTTAGCCAAGTGTTAAACATGATATGTTTGTCTGTATACTGTGACATCATACTTGGTGGGTGTAAGATGCTAGACAAGGTCAGGGTCATACTGGCCAGGGCTACATCATGACACTGTTCCTCCATGTACCATGTCATGTGGTCCAGGGAGTAACATCTGAGATTTTACACACCAGCATGGACAATGATGGTGCCAGTCCTGTACTTGCTTTGTAGTGACCTGACTGCATGTGTTATGTGTCAGATCCTGACACACGACAGACAGCACAAAGAGACTATTCCCTTGTATGGGCTGTTGAGTGGTACATCAGTGTGTCTGACAATAAGTGTCACATATTACAACTGTATTATGTGTGTTGTGTAGCCCGAAGGCAAGTGACTGTGTGGCACCCTGACATTGTGAACTATGTGAGATGTGGGAATTGTAGTGGGGTAGCAGTTGTGTGTGTGCCTGATGTGGATGTCTCTGCTGCTTAGGCAGAGTTCATTTACAGCATCCGAGTATGTGTATATGTGATAATGTGGTTTGAGTGCTGTCGCCAGAGGATATGTGAGACTGATATGTGGTGTGTGTGGTTATCTTCACCACCTGATAGACTATGCCAGTCATGGGTTGAGAGAGTTCAGCACCCTGTATGTCTCTATAGGTGCATCTCACACATATATCTGGGTTTGTTATGAGGAGGAGAGTCTTGTCTGTGTACATGAGACAGACGTGACATTGTGTCTACATCACAATATTCACCAGCTGGACTGGAGAGTGCACACAAAGCCAACCCCTGGACATGCCGGGATATCATCATGACATACTCTGTAGCCAGATGACAAATGATCAGTAGGGTGTTAAGTGTGTAAATGAGTATATCAGGGATTAGTGCTCAGGTTTGTTGGTGTTCTGTAAAGAGTAGCTGAGAAGGAGTCCAGACTGAATCATGACACCTCCGACAGCTATGTCATATATAGCAATGTACACACATATATGTCATGAGTCAGGGCAACTGTACCTGACTGACAATGCCAACATCCTGACAGACAGGCCCATATATACATATCGACCTCCCACCGACGATAGTCCATATCATCATACCAGGAGATATCATATGTAGAATGGATGAACAGCTACCCCCAATGCTAAAAGCATGGCATCAAGTGGACTACATTGATTCCCAATATGTGTCATGCATAAACTACAGAACAAACAGATTCTGCACCTGAACAGTCAGCTGAACCTCCCCCCCCCACAGGATGTGGAACCGTTGAATGTGTTACAGCAACATATGGCACTCCACACAAGTGTTGGTGCACAACACACCATGGGATGTACAGTCCAGTATGCCTATGAAGTATGATCTGCAAGCCATGGAGTCCGTCATGGTTGAAGTCATAAACCAAGCTATTGGAAGCTGACATACATACAACCCTACTAACCGTGGTATGTTCATGTGCGGATCATGGTTCCCAAACATGCTAGACTGTTTGCAAGGCAGCCACACAGGACATACATCACTGAACACAGCTACACATGTCTCACATACACTTTGAATAGCCCTTTATCAACATCCCAGACACATGTAGTAGCCACAAAACCAACAAGCTGTGCATAAATATGTGTTGACATATGAAGGAATGTCGATGTGTCCACAGATAGATCACACAAGGTAAGGATTATGAGTTCCTGTTCCAGCTGTTGACACCTGACGACCCACATGGACCATTCCTGGAATGGCATAAATCAAAATGTACACACATTGCCATGTCCAGTCTGATGATGTCAGCACCCTAGAAATACAGACAGAGAAGGGAAACCACCCAGTAAAGCAAATAGTGTGCCGTGCTACTGCGTCTCTCTATAGTATCATAACCTAGTTAGGTAGAGGTTTGAATCCTGCAAACGCTGACTGTGTGTTTGTGTGTAGGGGGTGTGTGCAATTCTCTATGAAAGGAGTGGCCTTTCTGAAGACTGGGAAAACACACTACAGATGTAGATTCTTCTTTGGAAAACTGATGATGTCAGCACCCTAGAAGTGCAGACAGAGAAGGGAAACCACCCAATAAAGCAAATAGCATGCTGTGCTAATGCATTGCTCTGTAGTATCATTACCTAGTTAGGTAGGGGTTTGAATCCTGCAAATGCTGACTATGTGTGTGCAATTCTCTATGAAAGGAGTGGCCTTTTTGAAAACTGGGAAAACACACTACAGATGTACATTCCTCTTTGGAAAGACTGATGATGTCAGTACCCTAAAAATACAGACAGAGAAGAGAAACCACCCAGTAAAGCAAATAGTGCACTGTGCTAATGCATCTCTCTGTAATATCATAACCTGGTTAGGTAGGAGTTTAAATCCTGCAAGTGCTGACTGTCTGAGTAGGTTTATGTGTGTGCAATTCTCTATGAAAGGAGTGGCCTTTTTGAAGACTGAGAAAACACACTACAGATGTACATTCCTCTTTGGAAAGACTGATGATGTCAGCACCCTAGAAATACAGACAGAGAAGAGAAACCACCCAGTAAAGCAAATAGCACGCCGTGCTAATGCGTCTTGCTGTAGTATCATAACCTACTTAAGTAGGAGCTTGAATCCTGCAAGTGCTGACTGTGTGTGCAATCCTCTATGAAAGAAGTGGCCTTTTTGAAGACTGGGAAAACACACTATAGATGTACATTCCTCTTTGGAAAGACTGATGATGTCAGCACCCTAGAAATACAGACGGAGAAGCGAAACCACCCAGTAAAGCAAATAGCGTGTCATGCTAATGTGTCTCTCTGTAGTATCATAACCTAGTTAGATAGGGTTTTGAATCCTACAAACGCTGATTGTGTTTGTGTGTGCAATTCTCTATGAAAGGAGTGGCCTTTTTGAAGACTGGGAAAACACACTACAGATGTACATTCCTCTTTGGAAAGACTGATGATGACCCTAGAAATACAGACAGAGAAGGGAAACCACCCCGTACAACAAATAGCACGCTGCACTAATGTGTCTCTCTGTAGTATCATCACCTAGTTAGGTAGGGGTTTGAATCTTGGAAGTGCTGACTGTGTTTGTGTCACTCTTGGTCAATGCAGGGTTGGTCTTGCTTTTACTATGTTATGGCATATTATGATTACAACAGTAAGTGCATTGCACACATCAGGTATATGTGTTGCAAATATATATGTGTACATGTTCCTTTAATCAGTACAAAGGTGTGAAGCCTGCATACTACATGACTACATTTGTTGCCATTGACAGATTGTGCTGCAGCTTCTCAGTTCGTAGGTCACATATGTATGTATATGACAGGCCCATCCACTGTCGTAATCCATGCCAAGGTCATCTGTACCACACACACCCATGACAGTTACTTTACAGTAGTGTGAGTGAGAGTATATGCCTGGGGTATATGTCAGGCATGTTCATACACAACCATGACTGCCAATAATGGACAGTCTTTATAGGTGTACAACCGCCTTGTGTATATGCATCCAGGCCTCCAATGTGTCATGTGACACACCTTGGGACTTCACAATACCTATGGATATGTGGATACCAAGGGACACATCACACAACATGAGGCTGTATGTACACATTGGTACCCAACATACATGAGGGCTACCACCAATGTGGCACTGATGGGATAGGAAGTATAGTACATGTGGATGACTATGCCATAGTCGGCTTACTGTTTTACAGCATGTATCACATGACAGGCATCTGTCTGTATGATGCCCTTGTGTAGGATATGTGTCCCATCCAGGGAATGGATTGTAGGCCACTGCATGCATTACCAGATGTGGATGGACACATCCCTAGTGTGTTTGCATGTACCAAAGGGGGCTATATGCCAAACAGGTGTGGACACAGGAATGGGTGGCGGTAATTACCACTGGTTAGTGCTATAGTGTAGCATCAGAAGGGTACAACTGTTACTGAGTTCCCTGTGACTGTGTGTGATTTGTCAGGACAACATCCAATGATTGCTTATAGTCATGCTGCTGAGGTTATGTATACTACCAGACCGCAAATCATTGACAGATACTAACAGTATCACCCACAGCATGGTGTCTACCCATGTCATACACACATGTCTACCCATGTTAGTACATAAATGTAGAAGAATGCATACTGGCCATTGAAAGATACTGTGACATGTTCACTCTGTGTACAACAGGGTATTACACATGTCCCATGTGTCTACTATGCACATACATACAGACAGTGCACACCCACCATGTTCACAGATGTACACTTGCTAATCTGTACTGCACACATCACACACATACTGTCCACTCACTAACACATGCTGGCAACACATTACACTTCAGCCAAGTGGCACATGGGTGGACAATACATAGTCAGACCTAACAGTAGTGTAAACAATGCTACATTGAGAATCAGAGCTTTGATGAATAATGTCTGCTGAGATATACCTACAAGGATGTCATTACACTTTCCTGTTGCCAACTTGCTAATATTGCTACACTGCTATAGTGTCACCTTGTGCATCAGCACCATGTTAGCCTGTTCTTCCATCAATGTTACAGATGACAGGAGGCGACACAGGTATCATCATATGCACAGGGCGTTATGTTGTTTGCCAGAGCCTGACATTGACCCATCCAATCGACATGTCTGTGTGTGTGTGTGTGTGTGTGCGTGTGTGTGCGTGTGTGTGTGTGTGTGTGTGTGTGTGTGTGTGTGTGTGTGTGTGTGTGTGTGTGTGTGTGTGTGTGTGTGTGTGTGTGTGTGTGTGTGTGTGTGTGTGTGTGTGTGGGACAACAGTACAGCATGGGCCAATGTTGAAGTAATGTGTGTGTGTATGTGTGAGCCCTAGTTGTTTGGTTAATGTATGTGTGTCTGCATGCACACAGCTCCACCATGTGGCTGCCATATACAGTAGTTTGTGGGACAGCCACAGACTGTACCTGCTAGGCCATACAGATTACTGTCTCTGGCCATGGACACAGTACCTGTGCCTGGCAGGGGTGCTACAGACAGCATCGTGTACCAACCCTGACTAGGTACTGTCCTCAGAGGCAGATGTTGGACGACTGGACCCATGTCCCTGCTGGGAATGGCCAGAGCCACGTGCACATGGTCTACTGGGATTGTCAATGGGCAGGCCAGCCCCAGCATTACTGTGGCTGGTACTGCCACTACGAGAGCAGCTGTGACCCAGGGGCTGTCCGCGACCACTGCCAGCTATTGCTGGCATGCATCCGCGTCAATGTTGCAACCATCCCACATGGTCCTGGCTTATGGATGACATATTGTGGAGGGCATCTATTGTCTCCCCCCAACGTCTACCAATGACCTCGGTGTAAGTCCGAATGGCACTGGCAAGGTCACGGATGCTGTCATTGATAGCGGTGTAATGTGCCCTCTGCGCCCTAAGTCCCTGCCTGCTGTACCGTTCCATACGTGCCTGAGCCTGCATTACAGCCCGGAACATAATGGATGTCATGAGACCAGTGAGGGCATGCCTGCCAGGGGCAATACGACCAGCGGTGCTCCCCCGAGAACCCCTGGACCTCCGCCTATGTGGTACCGTTCCAGGAATATGGCTATGGCCGCTGTGAGGGGATGCAAATGCCATGGGTACCACACTCTCCTGGCCAGTACCAACTGTATGCTGTCCCGCGCCTATGGCCATTGGTGGTGAGGGATGTATTGGCAGTATGAGTGTGCGCATAGATGGGGTTGAACGCTGTGTACTGTCGATTGGTGGACCAACGACAGACCCTGTCAAACCTCCCTGTGTCAGTATACATGTCTCATCATCAGCACTATTCATGGCAGTGGCTTCAGGTTCCCTGCTGCATTTGGCCAGCCCTAACTCAGCACCTGTGAAAAGAAGACAGGAAACACACTTTACGGTCTACACATGAACACATGCACACATGCACACATGCACAGTAATATACTCCTCACTACAGCACATACACCAGCAATTCAACACATACTCTATAGTGGGTGAAGATGGGTGTCAGTATCACAAGGTAAACAGTCACCACACACATGTCAGCATGCAGAATATGTGTTGCACAAGACCATACAGTGCTAGTGTAGACACCCCAATGTAATGGCAGTATACATGGCTTTGTTGCAACTGTGTCGTTGTTCAGTGATTGGCTACACCCTGGAACACAATTTGTACATGGACACAACCCAATGTGTGTCAAGTGACCTATACACCCACTAGCATTCCAGGACATATATGTGACACTTTGTTTGGATGGCAACTGCTATGCATATTGTGTATACTGGCATATGTAAGCACACACAACATGCAATGCATATTGTGTATAGGTGCATATGTTTGCACACACACAACATTGAGGTGCAAAGCAATGACTGCTATGAGTATAGCATGTTTTCATGTACTGCATATGATAAACATGTTCTGTTGTGTACAGCTGTAGCAACTATGCATATCTAAGGTGCAGTACAGTGCTGCCACACTTGTGTCTGCTGCACTGTGCAGTGTATGTGCTTGAGGCAGCTACTGACTTTAATGTGATGATTAATCAGATCGTAGGTCACATATGTATGTATGTGACAGGCCCATCCACTGTCGTGATCCATGGCCAAGGTCATCTGTGCCACACCCACCTATGACAGTTACTTTACAGTAGTGTGAGTGAGAGTATATGCCTGGGGTATATGTCAGGCATGTTCATACACAACCATGACTGCCAATAATGGACAGTCTTTATAGGTGTACAACCGCCTTGTGTATATGCATCCAGGCCTCCAATGTGTCATGTGACACACCTTGGGACTCCACAATACCTATGGATATGTGGATACCAAGGGACACATCACATAACATGAGGCTGTATGTACACATTGGTACCCAACATACATGAGGGCTACCACCAATGTGGCACTGATGGGATAGGAAGTATAGTACATGTGGATGACTATGCCATAGTCGGCTTACTGTTTTACAGCATGTATCACATGACAGGCATCTGTCTGTATGATGCCCTTGTGTAGGATATGTGTCCCATCCAGGGAATGGATTGTAGGTCACTGCATGCATTACCAGATGTGGATGGATACATCCCTAGTGTGTTTGCATGTACCGAAGGGGGCTATATGCCAAACAGGTGTGGACACAGGAATGGGTGGCGGTAATTACCACTGGTTAGTGTTATAGTGTAGCACCGGAAGGATACAACTGTTACTGAGTTCCCTGTGACTGTGTGTCATTTGTCAGGACAACATCCAATGATTGCTTATAGTCATGCTGTTGAGGTTATGTATACTACCAGACCGCAAATCATTGACAGATACTAACAGTATCACCCACAGCATGGTGTCTACCCATGTCATACACACATGTCTACCCATGTTAGTACATAAATGTAGTAGAATGCATACTGGCCATTGAAATATACTGTGACATGTTCACTCTGTGTACAACAGGGTATTACACATGTCCAATGTGTCTACTATGCACATACATAGAGACAGTGCACACCCACCATGTTCACAGATGTACACTTGCTAATCTGTACTGCACACATCACACACATACTGTCCACTCACTAACACATGCTGGCAACACATTACACTTCAGCCAAGTGGCACATGAGTGGACAATACATAGTCAGACCTAACAGTAGTGTAAACAATGCTACATTGAGAATCAGAGCTTTGATGAATAATGTCTGCTGAGATACACCTACAAGGATGTCATTACACTTTCCTGTTGCCAACTTGCTAATATTACTACACTGCTATAGTGTCACCTTGTGCATCAGCACCATGTTAGCCTGTTCTTCCATCAATGTTACAGATGACAGGAGGTGACACAGGTATCATCATATGCACAGGGCGTTATGTTGTTTGCCAGAGCCTGACATTGACCCATCCAATTGACATGTCTGTCTGTGTGTGTGTGTGTGTGTGTGTGTGTGTGTGTGTGTGTGTGTGTGTGTGTGTGTGTGTGTGTGTGTGTGCGGGACAACAGTACAGCATGGGCCAATGTTGATGTAATGTGTGTGTGTATGTGTGAGCCCTAGTTGTTTGGTTAATGTGTGTGTGTCTGCATGCACACAGCTCCACCATGTGGCTGCCATATACAGTAGTTTGTGGGACAGCCACAGACTGTACCTGCTAGGCCGTACAGATTACTGTCTCCGGCCATGGACACAGTACCTGTGGCTGGCAGGGGTGCTACAGACAGTATCGGGTACCAACCCTGACTGGGTACTGTCCTCAGAGGCAGATGTGGGACGACTGGACCCATGTTCTCGCTGGGAATGGCCAGAGCCACGTGCTCGTGGTCTACTGGGACGGTCAATGGACAGGCCAGCCCCAGCATTGCTGGAGCTGGTACTGCCACTACGGGAGCAGCTGTGACCCAGGGGCTGTCCACGACCACTGCCAGCTGTTGCTGTTGCTGGCATGCGTCCGCGTCGATGTCGCAACCATCCCGCATGGTCCTGGCTCATGGATGACATATTGTGGAGGGCATCTATTGTCTCCCCCCCAATGTCTACCAATGACCTTGGTGTAAGTCCAAATGGCACCAGCAAGGTCACGGATGCTGTCATTGATAGCGGTGTAATGTGCCCTCTGCACCCTAAGTCCCTGCCTGCTGTACCATTCCATACATGCTTGAGCCTGCATTACAGCCTGGAACATACTGGATGTCGTGAGACCAGTGAGGGCACGCCTGCCAGGAGCAATACGACCAGCGGTGCTCCCCCGAGAAGCCCTGGACCTCTGCCTATGTGGTACCATTCCAGGAATATGGCTATGGCTGCTGTGAGGGGATGCAAGTGCCATGGGTACCACACTCTCCTGGCCAGTGCCAACTGTATGTTATCCCGCGCCTATGGCCATTGGTGGTGAGGGATGTATTGGCAGTATGAGTGTGTGCATAGATGGGGTTGAACACTGTGTACTGTCGATTGGTGGACCAACGACAGACCCTGTCAAACCTCCCTGTGTCAGTATACATGTCTCATCATCAGCACTATTCATAGCAGTGGCTTCAGGTTCCCTGCTGCATTCGGCCAGCCCTAACTCAGCACCTGTGAGAAGAAGACAGGAAACACACTTTATGGTCTACACATGAACACATGCACACATGCACAGTAATACACTCCTCACTACAGCACATATACATACACCAGCAATCCAACACATACTCTATAGTGGGTGAAGGTGGGTGTCAGTATCACAAGGTAAACAGTCACCACACGCATGTCAGCATGCAGAATATGTGTTGCACAAGACCATACAGTGCTAGTGTAGACGCCCCAATGTAATGGTGGTATACATGGCTTTGTTGCAACTGTTTTGTTGTTCAGTGATTGGCTACACCCTGGAACACAATTTTTACATGGACACAACCCAATGTGTGTCAAGTGACCTATACACCCACTAGCATTCCAGGACATATATGTGACACTTTGTTTGGATGGCAACTGCTATGCATATTGTGTATACTGGCATATGTAAGCACACACACAACAAGCTATGCATATTGTGTATAGGTGCATATGTTTGCACACACACAACACTGAGGTGCAAAGCAATGACTGCTATGAGTATAGCATGTTTTCATGTGCTGCATATGATAAACGTGTTCTGTTGTGTACAGCTGTAGCAACTATGCATATCTAAGGTACAGTACAGTGCTGCCACACTTGTGTCTGCTGCACTGTGCAGTGTATGTGCTTGAGGCAGCTACTGACTTTAATGTGATGATTAATGTCTCACAGCAAACATGGACAGCATGCATTATGCGTAGGTGTGTTACGTGTACATGGCCTACACCTCACCTATGACATGCACATTTCATTACCATTATGAAAGTGTTAACACACTCACCAGCATGTACTGTCTGCCCTGCTGTCACACCAGAGGGACCTACAAGAACATGACACAGTTTATCAGTGGCCACAACTGTGGCATTGCTGCTGTGAGTGAGTGCGCTAATCTACAGTGGAACAACAGTCAACAGTCACAGGTGTGGAGATACTATTCCAAACATCAGTATTGCACATGAGAGACAGCACAACTGCTAAACACACAGTACACATCTCACATAAGCATATTCTAACAATACAGGTAACAGTAGTCTACAGCTAGGGTATATTACCTACACGCTCCATGTCATCCTGCTGGGTAGCTCCGGCCTCCATGATGACACATGCATGCTGTTGCTGCTGCTGTAGGCCAGGAGCCACCATGCTTAGGAGCAGCTCCTCCACTCTGGTGAGGGGGGGATGTATGGGCGCACCAACACCTGTGGCAAGCTGTTGCCTATGGATATCAGATGCACGCTGCCAGACATGTCTGATTAAATCATTGCAGTGATTACGTACCTGCTCATATGTCCGGTTATGCATGCTTATGTCATTTACCCAGCGAACAAGATCTTGCCACAGTGCAGTGCGCTCATGCTGGTGCTGGCTGGCCCTGGAAAAAAGCCGTGCATAGTTTTGATACAGGCTGGCCTGTATGACCTCCTCCTCCGCAGCTGTATACACAGGATTGCGGCGATGAGCCATAACCCTGGAAAACAATTAAACAATATGTGTGAGCAAGTCATGTGGCACACTTAACATTATGAAGTACAAATATCACTTAATTGCCAGATATAGCATCTGTCTGTCTATCAGAGAATACACACCTTCAATACCACTTATCAGTGCTCAGCCCACAACTGCCTGACAGTGGCTGCCGCACTCCATACAACAAACCAGTTTACACCAGTACTTGACACACTGTATTGGATACAATGCACAACCTCACATTGGGGGTATATATCAAGCTAATGCATGATGAATATTGTCATCCAATGCAATGAATGTAATGTACAGTTACAGTATTAACAGTAAACCACCCTAGTCTTTGATGCCATACCCCTACCTAACATATGTGCACGGTTGTTAATATAGCTGGCATAGTGCCGTAACAGAGTATACATGTGCTAGGTGCACACACATACCCTGTAACACACATGTGATTGCGGCCATGGTACAGGCATCATTACACACACATTACTCAAACATACAACACACAAATGTATGCCAACACAGATGAGCATTAACTGTGTACCTTATAGTACTGTCTGCCCCTACTTACATATACCTATGCCTGAGGAATGTAATCTGTGCAGACTACAGGAAACACACAAGACAGTGATACCAGGGAATGTGAACATACACCATACTGTGGTGCTTAGGCCTACAGCTTCAGGTAGTACAACAGTTCATATGTGACATGGATTCACCAGCAGTACCACTTACTGAGCATACATGTACTGCTGCAGCCTACAATGGGACGCCACAGTCATACACAAGGTACTACGTCACAACATATGCCATCCTACTATGTCTGCATCCTAATAACTGACACATCTTTCTCTGCCCTCACACCTAAGACACAAACTACCATGACAGACACAACCTCACGCTAAGTTATCACACCTTTACAGACCTTGCACACAGTCAGTATCACACTCATTCCACCTCACATAGGTGATATTGCACTGAGTACATGTGTGTGCGCATTGTGTCATAGGTAGGTACTACACTATTGGGCTGGGGCCTACAGCAGCCTAGCCATATGCTACCCTGCCATTTGACACACATGTAATGTGATTACACTTGCTCCTGTCAAACGGATACACATAGGTGACTCACAGGGCATATTACCTATCTCCATAACATTCATCTGGGGTATGTATGACATCTACTAATGATGAGCCATGTTTATTAATGCTGGGTAGTTTAGTCCAGAATATGGCATATTTGTGTATAGGAACCTGTACCTCCAGCATGTGCTGTTCAGTCCGTTGACATGGATTAGGGCCCTAGGTCATGTAGCCCAGAGGGATTGTGAGGTGTTGTCATGGGGGTTGGCCGACTGCTACGGGTGTGATATACCTCTGTATGTCTGGCAGTGGTAATCTCTGTGTATGATGTATGCAATGCACTCTAGCTGTGGTTTTGTGAGTCAGTCTGCATAGGGCATGTGTTTGGGGCAGTGTCACTCTTTGTTAGGTATGTCTGTGGCCTTTCCACTTGCTGTGGTTGTCATGTGAGGTACATACCACATGAGGCATTGTGAGGAGTAGGGGGTACACTGACCTATATTTCCCTAGGTAGCACACCTTTTGTGATGACACATACCACGTAGAGGGATTACAAGACTAGTGTGGAACTGTGATTATCAGAGGGGAGGCTACTGTACACCATGTCCCATGTTCCCTTCTGACACCAGTGTTGGGCAGGCAACCACCTATCTGGTAGTTAGTGTGTAAAGTGTTTTGGAATGGGGTATGGTACTGCAGTATCAACACTGGTGTTCAGTCAATGCGTTGGTCACCAGGCACCTGTTGCAGTACGTCTGACCCCGTGTCTCCCTCTCTCACTCTATATATATTATATATATGTGCCTATATGTGCATGTATATGTACAGCAATGGATGTTTACAAGTATATGTATATATACCTGTATATATACATATATATATATATATATATATATATATATACATATATATATATATATATGTATATATATATATATATATATATATATATATATATATATATATATACACATATCTATATATATCTCTCTCTCTCTCTCTCTCTATATATATATATATATATATATATATATATATATATATATATATATATATATATATATATATATATATATATACATATACTTGTAAACATCCATTGCTGTACATATACATGCACATATAGGCACATATACTGGCCACCTTTCATGTTGGGAATATGAATCATTAAACAGTTGTGAGACATACAATTTTGTAAAAATATTGCACAGTGTTGTGTAGAATGCATTTTGCTGTCCTCAGGCCATATAGCTGTAGCAGGCCTCACTGTCTCAGTCCCACAGCATTTAACCATCACATGACATATACCTGCACTGCTTGCTGTTTTCAATGCCTCACGCTACAACCTACATATATATGTGGACATAGCAACCGTCAACTACATATATATATATGTCTAGCCTTCACTAACAGTTACAGTATGTACCTTGCCCTATGCACATCTGCATTTACATATAGATATGGACTGTGCACACATATGGAGGGTTCACAGTATGTACAGTACCCTTCATGCACATCATTCGCATCCCACCAAATACATATCTGTTACATACCTTACCTTTGTATTTCTTACCTCTGTCTGTTGTACCTGTTGACGTTTATTTTTCTTTTTAAATATTTTTTTTTTGGTGTCTACAAACACCTCTGTTTGTTTGTTTTTTTGTCTGTCTCTCTCGTTTGCTTGCTTGCTTGCTCTCTTTCTCCATATGCTGCAATGATATAATTGCATGTGTGGACAGCAAGTACAGACTGCTTTTGTAGGTATCTGCACATGTGCATGTGATGGCCTCTGCACCAGTTGGTGCCCACCATTTAGTAATTGCATGCAGCCTGTTGTGTGCTAATTGCAGTTCTCACTGTGATTTCAGGACACTGCTATAAAATGATAGGTTAGGTAGGTGTAGACCTTTCAGTTTTGCATGGTGGGGACCATGCTTGTTTGCTGTGGACACTGTTGTGTGAGTCAGAAGGTTGGTATATGTCTCATATCTGAAGCTGGGTTGTAGACAGTGAAATGCATGTTGTACTGAAACCTGACTGTTGCTTCTTCCAGTACACTCTTCTCAGTGTGTCAGTTTACTCCCACCTCCTAATGCTAACACTGGATACATGGGAGTATGTACTTTGTTTTGGAATTAGGAAATTAACTAGCATACAATACTGGTTATTCCAATGTATTGCTCTGACTTTTCTATATTCTCTTCACATTCACTCCTTGTAATGCATGTTATATTTCTGTCTTGAAATGTATTGCTCTGGCTTTTGTAGTTTCCCTTTACATTCACTCCTTGTAATGCATGTTACATTTCTTTCTTGAAATGTATTGCTCTGGCTTTCGTATTTCCCCTTTACATTTACTCCTTGTAATGCATGTTATATTTCTGTCTGTCTTCAAATGTATTGCTCTGGCTTTTGTAGTTTCCCTTTACATTCACTCCTTGTAATGCATGTTACATTTCTTTCTTGAAATGTATTGCTCTGGCTTTTGTATTTCCCCTTTACATTCACTCCTTTTAATGCATGTTATATTTCTTGCAGCACCAAGCTATTCCATATCTGCTGTGGCTTAATGGTATGTCATGCAGACTGGTGAGTCCAAGCTGTGGGGTTTGAGACTGACAAGGATAATTTTGCTGCTGAGCAGTACAAGTGCCTTGTCATACAGAGTGACTAAGGCACTTTTAAGCAGTTGTAAGCGGGTTTGCACGAGTTTGCGCGGCGCTTAGCTAAGCACACACAAGCTCACACTCACTCACTCACGTAAAGCGCTGCCAAAGTCTGGGCAACTGTATTTAGCTGGGTAAAGCGCTGCTACACTCTGGGCAACTGTATTTAGCTGGGTAGAGTACTGCTTAAATCCTTATATCACATCAAAATAGTAAAATCATAGCATTCCACATAACCTGTTGGTAAAGACCCACAGGACAAGATTTGTGTTATGGCATTCCTATTTTCCCTTTACATTTACTCACAGTAATGCATGATATATTTATTACAGCACCAAGTTATTTTATATCTGTTGTGGCCCAGTGGTAATCCATGCAGTCTAATGTGTCCAAGGTCTGGGGTTCGAGACTGACAAGGGTATTTTATTTTGCTGATGAGCAGACTACAGGCCTTGTCATACAGAGTGACTAAGGCACTTATAAGCAGTTGTAAGCGGGATTACGCGAGTTTGCCTGATGCTTAGCTATACTTATCTATGCTTAGCTAAGCGCACACAAGTGCACACACACTTGCAACTGCTTAAAAGTGCTTACTCCCACTAACACTCGTACTATTTTCTTTTAAACAAAAGAAAATGGGGAAATAGGAAAGTGGTGAAAAAGGGGGCACAAAGGGGGTAGGACAGTAGGAAAACAAGCTCGGGATGTGCAGGAAGGATGTAGGGAAGGCCCATAGCTGCCCAATTCTTTACCAGCAACAGCTGTGCATATGTTAGAAATTTAGAGTGAGATTTGAAACCTTCCACCCCTGAGAGAGGAGTGAGGACAACAAAGTATGTTGTAGACCCAATTGTAATTATCAGTTTACATGTCCAGCAGACATGTGTGCGAAATGGGCAACTATGTATGGGGCGTACTTTTTTTGTGGGAGCCCCATCCCCTGCAGTGCTTCCACCCGAAGGTGGCACAGGTCCACCGGAGGAGGAGGTCCCAGCCTGGGCACTGGTGCCAGGTGCACTCGCCAGCTGAGGTGGGAGAGGTGGGTCCGCTGGCACCCGTCTTCCCAGTTGTCCTATGTTTATCAGTATTTAATGGCATTTTGGGTTAGTAACAAACAACACCATTCCAAATTAGTTGTAACAGCATGCATTAGTATTCCCATTCACCAAACACACATGGATTCCAAAAGTTGAACAGCAAGCATAACACATGCATATTTAGGACAACAGTAGACATTCTAACAGCATGCAGGGTTGATTGGTGGCAACAGGCCATCAGGTTTGGATATGTGAACAGGGCACATGCATCAACGTACATGCAGATATGTATAAACCAACAGGACAAATGTCCATAGGAATTAATTGTGAATACACATACCCAGTTTGGTGTGGAACAGCATCATTTGTGAACATAAGGTAGGGTGATAAAATATTACATTAACTACTTAAAATACCTATACGTATACTATACATTCCTACTAGATGCAGATATATATCCCCTACATGTATTAGTACAGTTTCCTGTATGTAACCTTACACATGTTGGTGATGGAGATGTTACTGCTGCATTAATATACATTCCATTTGTATTCATCCTGCTACATTTGAACAGTTACGTACAGTTCTAGCAGCACACTGACATTTGTGGGATCACAAGCACAAGCTGCTCATGTACCGGATTAACATGTAAATACTATACATGACACAGCTGAGGACTATAAATATTCTTCTGACATACTGGCATTCCCATCAGCCAGTTTATATAAGCCTAGACAACTGTGGATGTTCAGCATTTCATACAACCATACTATCTCCATAATGCAAGGGTACAACAACATATCCTAAATGTGGGACGGACACAGTCCAGGTATTGTACTTTATTAAAACATTTCACTCTTTGGTTGTGGCTGTCTCATTCATTTCATTATGTCGTGTATGCAGTATACCTTTATTACAGACTTCAAGGTCTTTCTCATACTCTCTCACTTATTTTATATTTACATTTCAGAATGGTACTTAATTCTAGGCTTTATTAACATTTATTACTGGGTTACAACAATCCTTTCCAGCTGACTCACTTATTTCATATGACAGTATATACAAGGATGTATTCAATACTTGTCTGTCCTTTATTGATAGATTAGAACACTCATTTTCAGGCTGAAGCAGTTATCTGATATTACAATACAGGTGGGAACTCTATTTCAGACTTGTTTACTCTTTATTAATGGATTACAATACTCCTTTTCAGGCTGCATCACCTATCTGATCTTAGAATACTAGCAGAATATTTATTCTAGGCTTATTTGACCTTTATTACTGGGTTACACCACTGAACTCTTTTACAGGCTGTCTCACTTATATTCTATAATAATACCAGCTGAATAATTACTAACCTGCCTGGTGGCGCAGCCTTACCAGTCTATCAGCATAGGCTTGCCGATTCACGGAACGAACACCTACAGCTGTAATATAAATGAAGGGATATTGGAACATACCTATCCATACTATAGGCTAGGATAGCATTTCTTACATACTTAATTATGTGTATACTTACTCAGCAGTGGGGCATTGGGCATTTGACATGCCTACTGGACCCATCGGTTCAGTTGGTCCTCCTTTCATCGCTTCAGGTCCGCATGGTGGTGATGGACCTGTTCACCAGTCCTCAGAATGCCTGTGGCACTGGTGAGATCATGTGCCAACTGGTTCCATGCCTCTGCCTTATAAGCACCCCATTGAACCTGGCCCTGCATGAGTCGGCCTTCATGATGATGGACTAGGAGCCAAACCATATATTTGGACTCCTCAATGCCCCACCTTTGTGCTCTAAAGCGATTTCCCTCTCCGACACCTGCCATCCTGACTGCAAATGGGTACCACAATCAGTTATGGTGCGTATTCCCACCTATGGAGCTTATATATGCCGGTTTTCCCGCACTTATTTGTGATTGGCCATTTTGGAAATTTCTCAGCTAAGAGCAAACCTGCTTTGTCATGGTTATATTTTCATTCATTCCTATATGTATGGTAATACTGGATTTCTAGGTACAAGTGTCATGGCTCACTGGTTCAGTACTTTGACTATAGTGCACAGTATCCCGGGTTCGACCCTTGTCATTGCTTTTTTATTTTACTACTGTCTAGACAGGCTAGGAGGTGTGTCTGTGCAAAGGCGACTTTGCTACACGTTGCCCAACGGTAAGCTGGTTGGTGCACTGCGCAGCTCCGCGCAAACGGCTTACGCTGGGTAAAGCATTATTTAGTTATGTGCAGTCATATTAAGCTGGGTTTCATGCTGTTTGGCTACGGGCACTCATTTTAAGCTGGGTAAAGCATTGCTTGGCTACGGGCACTCATATTAAGCTGGGTTCAGCGCTGTTTGGCTACAGGCACTCATTTTAAGCTGGGTAAAGTGCTGCTTGGCTACAGGCACTCATATTAAGCTAGGTACAGCGCTGCTTAGCTATGGGCACTCATATTAAGCTTGTTAAAGCACTGCTAAGCTACAGGCAATTATGATCCTTTTTATATATACATGATATAGGTTTTGTTCAGACATACATGGGCCATTTCATTACATTTTACTTAAATTAAATTTATATATATCTGGGAATTGTTTCATACTTATTTAAAGAAAAATGGAGGGGGATACTGTGGGGCACGAACCATGACTACCTATTCTTTGGGCGACGTCTCTACCACTACGCTATTGCTACTTTGCTTAATTTGCATATGTAGATCTTATATGCTTTTCAATGTCATATCTGCTAACTGTGGTTGAGCAAGGCATACCCATAATCTTGAGCAAACATATTGGAAATTATAAAAAAAAATTGAAACGGTTATTTTTACTTTTTAAACACTTTCACTAGGGTTTAGTCTGTGGGCGACGTCTCTACCACTACGCTATTGCTACTTTGCTTAATTTGCATATGTAGATCTTATATGCTTTTCAATGTCATATCTGCTAACTGTGGTTGAGCAAAGGGCATACCCACGCAAATGCGAGCAAACATATTGGAAATTATAAAAAAAAATTGAAACGGTTATTTTTACTTTTTAAACACTTTCACTAGGGTTTAGTCTGTGGGGATGTGTGGTGTTGTGTTTCTTGACATTTCAGCGGACTCGCTCGTGGGTGTTTACTATCAGGACTCTAACTCTTCTAGGGTGTGTCCCTTTGCAGTACTCGGCAATTGGACATGCCTCCTACTTTCCTACATGGACCATGTTAGAATAGAGTATGAGTCAGCATGCCCTCATGAATATGCATGGCATGCTGACATCATACCGTTCAACTGCAGCTTCCGTGTAAGACTTATTTAGTCTTACATGGAGGATTGCTGAATCCAGGGTATAGTTTATTTAGCAATATGCACACGTTGCCCTGCGTTTTACGTAGGCAAAACTGATAGGAGGGTTAAAGACCGTATCAGAGAACATCTATACCAGATACACATCTGTTCCAATACAAATGCCCTATCCAAACATATTCTTGAAGTAGGGACAGAACATACATTTTGTTTCTTGGTGATTCAAATGAATCATTCTAATATCAGGAGTGGAGATGTCAGGAATCACACGGAAAGAATGGAAATTAAATGGATAATACAGTTTAAAGTACATGCCAGTCCAGGGTTAAATGATAAAATTCCCCTGAAACCTGTCTTGAAAAATAGGAAGTTGGTAATTAGGTAAATCATGGGGTTAGTATACCAGTTTTTAAAATTATGTTCTGTTATATATGTATTTTATATGATTAATATGTATACATTTTTAATCATGGTAACTGTGTTACATACTCATTCATCTTTGAATTTTATCCATATGGATGCAATGTTTTAATATGCTTATTTGCTATGATTCATTTTTAAATGCATTTGACAGTGTTCAGCCTATGACTTTAAGAGGAGTGCTGACTTGATTGGCATCAATTAGCTAATTACTAGTTAGATATATAGTAGTAGGTGATTTTACACTCTATTTGTTCGAGGTTTGACAAAGCCTCTTGGCGAAAGCGCTTACCTTCACATATGTCTAGAATAAAAGGATTTTATTTTTACTTTGCCTCTGGATTTTATCTACCTGCTGTTGGAATTTCAAATACTATCACTGTTAGAGACTATAGCTCGAGTGCATAGATATATGCTGAACTTTTGGTTCTGTGCTGGGTTGCTCCTGAGCGTTTATATTTATTATAGTTACTTTGCACTTTTTTGGCTATGGAGCATTTATCCCTTGGTGGGTGACGTGTTTATTTTCAGTTTATTTAGTTATTTATTCATTTGTCTTTGTTGACCAAAGAAATCTAATTGGGTAGAGCTCATTTTCAGCAAAGGCCCTAGGAAAAAAGTTGTATCACAGTACATTTATATTAACAAGTGAATTTCAGATAGATCTCAGAAAAACAATAATTAACATTTCTCAAGAAAAAGCAAACAGAATTACAAGACAGGTATATACAGCAAAATATTTACACCAACCATTCTAAATTTATACAGTTCTTGTAGCTCTAAAATCTTGCAGGATGTACATGGATTAATACTGCATAAGGGAAAGATAGCTGTAAAGATGCTTAGCATTCTTACATTTCAGTAGATAAAAATGTGTAAGAAGTTGAAGATATCTAATGAAGTAAATGATAAAATTATATACGAAGGGAAATTTTAGCATTGCATAGGCTTGTAGAGACTTCAGGAGATATAATAAAGACGTTATAAAATTATGTTTTAAGGGGAGGGGAGATAGATATAGTTTATATGACTAAGAGAGCATGGTATAGAATTAGTTTTATTTAGGCTGCCTGTTTCAAATTGGTGTTTCTGGAACATTTATAACAGATATACAGAGGATGCATGAGAGGGATACAGTGGTGGATGAGGCAGTTAGAAAAAGAGAAAGATAAGAAGTGTGTTTTAAGAGTGGTGAAAAGGGATATATTGATTCAAGTACAGCAGGGGAAGTTGTTAGGGTATAATGGTTTGAGAGGAGGGCAGAAAGTAGCGATAAGCAGTAAGAACTTTATTCTTTCACTAGAGGTTTCAACCTGGTGAGAAATATGAGTTTTTCTGAACCAGTTCATCGGTGGGTACATAGGTTACAGGTACAGCCTTTGTTTTTCCTTCATTGATTTTATATCCCAAAACAACATGAAACTGTCTCAAAATGTTTTACAACACTGAGATGTCCTTTTCTGATTTTATAAGGTACAAAATAATATCATCTGCAAATAAAGCCAACTTTTTGATTACCATACCAATTATATCCTTGAATTTATAAGTCCTTTTGCACATTTATCAAGACCAAATTATATTCTTTTATTATCTGATAAAGTTTTGACCACTTCCACTTGTGCTTTCAGCTCCTCATCTGGTGAACTGTACAGTTTCAAATCATCCACAAAAAAGAAGATGAGAAGTCTTTACACTTTGGCGTTGTTTGGCAGCCTAATTATAACCATGACCTAATCAGTTAAGTAGAGAGCTTAATGGGTTAAGGGCAAGACAAAAGATCAGTGGTGATAATATCCCCCTTTGAAATGTTATCCCTAGGATAATAATTTCTCTTTTATCATAGCTTAGCTGTAAAGTGGTTTGCCACTGTTTTATTATCACTGTAATGTAATTGATCAATGTTGGGTGTATCTTACACATTCTGTAAGCACTCCTTTAAACATGAATTTGGGATTCTGTTAAATGCTTTTTTGTACTCTATCCATGCTAAACTTAGATTCTTCCCCTTTTTATAAATTCTCTATTACGACTTTATTTAATAAGAATGATTCTTTGTTCCATGACTTTCTTTTGTTACCCTTTTGTTCTATCCTCATGGTTGAGGTTTCTTCTAAACGACTATAAACTCTGTCAGCATCAATTTCAGTATATAGTTTATACATCATCAAAAGGCAAATTATTTGTCTATCGTTTTAGGATAGCTTGCAGGTTCACTCTTAAGGAGGAGTATCATTTTTCCTGTTAGGTTGGAGTCTGTTCGGGGTGTCCATATAAGTAGTTCTTACTCAGGGCTAAATCTTTATGTAAAGATGTTAATACTTTAGCCAGAAGTTAGGTACTGCATCCAGGCTTGGGGTTTTCTGTTTGGAAGCTTTTCTTAATTTCTTTTTTCAATTTCTCTGGCAGTTACTTCATCCCATTTCATATCCTGTACATATGAACGTTTTACTGTTTCTTTTACTTCTTCTTTCATTCAGCATCTTTGTTATGTTCCATAGGGTCTTCTTAAATATTTCTCCAAAATGTATCTATTTCTTCTTCTTTTTGTTGTGTTTCTATTCCTTTTGCTTTGTGTTCCAATTCTTTATAATTTTTTTTTTAGGTTATCAATGAATTGCTTATTTTGTACCTTTCCTTTGCATTTGTCTACATTCTTTTAAGTTTTTCTGCATGTGCTAATATATTGTATTTATTATTTGCAGTAGTGTATGATAGTTCCTGGTCTGTTCTAATACTGCTTGTTGCTTTAATCACTTCTTTCTTTCTCAGTATTTTTGTTGATCTGTTCCCTCTTCTATACTCTTCTAACAATGACACTTCTTATCTTAATTGCTTTATAGCTTTCTCTGTTTACTTCTGTGATACATACATTTCTCTTAATAGTCTTGATTACTGTGTTCATTTGCATTGTCAGACTTCCAAAATTTTGGGTCATAGTAATTTTCTATAATCTATTTCTTTCATTGATTTTAATTTGTTTATCCATGCCTATTAAATCAAGCATCTCTTCCCTTAGGTCACTTTCTTCTTAACTGAGGGCACATTCTTTGTTCTGTGTTTCCTGTGGGAATTCTACAGAAAGTTCCAGAACACCTTCCTGTGACATGTTCTCTTAAATTGCTTCCTGTGTTGTCCATTGCTCTTTCATATGGAAACTCACTGGCCTATCACTCCACAGCACTGACTACATTCAACTCCAACTGAAATTCTGCACTGACTTCCCACTGAAAGTTCCACAGTATCTTCATATGGCAACTGATCAGATGATTCCTGGTCCCTCTGTTTCTCCTTAATCTTGGGACTCATTGTTCCATAATGCTTTGATGTTACCAGAGTTGGATTTTCTGCACTAAATTCTTCACTTCACAGGTAATCCATAACTTCAGTTACTATTTCTTTGACTTCTCCATTGCTAATCCTCTTTTCTACTTCCCCCATTGTTTTCTTATTTTTGTATTGTAAACTTTTCCATATCCGGATGCCTTTGCTGGTATTTCTCTTCAAATATTTTTGGTGCTGTTTTTGTATTGATTAGTTTCACTTTCTCTTTTGCAGAAATATTGCACCACATTAAATCTCTTTTTTTTTCTTTCCCATCTCCATATTTCTTCTTCAGATGTCTCCCACCCCACCTATTTCTCCTTACTCTGGGGACTCATTTTTCTATCATACTATGACATAACATGTGTTAGACTTTATCTACTAAATCCTTCACTTTGCAGGTATTCTATAATTTCATCTTTTTGTTTGACTTCTACTTTACTAATCTTCTATTCTATGTTCCTCTTTATGATCTTATTTTTTGTATTGAGAAATTTTCCATATTTGAGAGCCTTTGCCTATATTTTTCTTCAGTGTAGAATGACTGTCTCAATGTAGGCACTGGGATGTGAATAGAAGCAAATGGAGCAGAGATGACTACTGGGTCCTCAAGTAAAACAGGCTTTTAAACAACACCAGGTCATCAGCTAGTTGCAATATGTTTGCCTTAGAGAAAATCCTAAAGATAGTATTTTGGGGTGCATTTTAAGATGCATTCTATTGGTGAATATAACATGAATACTTTCAGATCTGATAAAGTCTCTACATTAATGTCAGTCTAGCTCTGGAATTCTTTAATTTTTTTTCTGACTTTAGCAACTATGGAATTGCACAAGATATTTCTAGTTTTTCTATTTAGTCTTCATTGTTTTCAGGAAATATATGCTTTACTTAACTTATATGTAGATGAACTTCTTTTCCTAACCTTTATTTGCATTCCAGGTAATACTTTTGCAGATAAAGCAAAATCCTGTGTAATCTACAGTGTGTCTCTTGCAATGACTTTCTCAATATGATTTGCAAAAATTTTTGATTAGATTCTACTTGTACTTATTTGTTGAAAAGTTTTTATGGGATTTCTGACATCTGTACATGTCTGTTAATTGACCTGTTCTCTGAGCACAATTAATTTATACAGCTGTAGATGCATTTACCCTATAAGCTATTTGTCTTTTCGACTGTAAGATCACTTCCCCTATACCATTTTGACTGCCATGTGTTTGTAGCACAATCATCTTATTTACATTATAATATTCTACCATACATATTTCTGTTACTAGTTTCTTTAGAATCTCTAAGCTGTTTTCTGGTTCATTTCTGTGTTTCAGGCTTTGACAAATTTAGATAACATTCTTACAGGCATGGTTGTTTCAGACACAATAGTATAATTCTGATTCCCAAAAAATCTCCTTAAAGCCTGCCTGTTTTCTTCCTTTGTTATTTGCACTGTTTGTTTGACTTTCTCTAAGTCTGGCATCAGTACCACTTATTTTAGAAAGATGCCCACATATTTCACACTGATCACTGTTATGCTGCAGTCTGTTTTGTTTAATTTAAAGTTATCTTATGACATTCTCTTTAATAGCCAAAATATTATCTTAGCATTTTCCTCTTGTGTCTGACCTCACACTAGCCAATAATCAATTACATCCAAAACATCTTTTAAACCGTCATTTATTTGTGCTACAGCTATTTGAAATAACTCCGACATAGACAAAAGACCAATAGGAAGTCTTAAAAATCATCCTCGTTTAAAAATGTATTAAATTTACATAACTTGAAGCTTATTTTCTGTGGTTTTATCAGACAGAACCCCTGATCTGAATCTAATATAGAAAAGTAATTAGCATTGGTCATTGTATTTGACATAGCTAAGACCACGTCCTCAAACATAAGCACTAATCAAAGCTTATAGATTTCAATAGTGTCCTCCTTTACAACAGTGGCTATACTATTCACTCATTCTGTTGACTGTCTCTTACTCCTGAAAGCTATGGGTAATTTCCTTGGAGTATTTATTACTAGTGTTGTTACTTTAGTATATTTCTGTCAAGCTGTTTAAGCTTGTAGGTAAATTAGTATAGTCAAGCAATACACCATTGCTGTGACTGTATTCAGTATCTGAGAGGGATGTGTAACTGAGTGACTGCTGCTTTACACAGTTACTTTTCATTTGCACAGTGTGTGTACATTTCACAATGCCCAACCTTTCAGAAGCTAAATATCCTAAAATATTAGGTGCATTAACTTTATGATCCAGTGATACTATTTGAACAAGTATCTTTTACTTTATATTTTTATAATAAAATGTCAATAGCTTTTGACTCGGTAGCTATATTTGGTGTGTTGAATAATCCAATAATGCGCATACTGCTTTACTTTCTATGCCTTTCAGCCCCTATTCTTTGATAACATTTTCTGACAAATATTAGACTCTGAACTAGTGTCAGCCTAAATTTAAAACATCATTTACAAATTCTGAAGTTCTGTTGTCATTTTGACAGATTATCTTGATGCATTGCCTTTCTATTCTTTGATTTTAAAGAAATAACTCTTGCCTCTTTCGTAGTGCTAACAAACATTTTATTTTTAATTTTTATTTCTGTAAATTTACATATTCTTTGAATTACACCTTTCTTTTTATTCACTTTTACATAATAATAATTTCTACAATAAGGCTTTCATAAAACCGATTCACGGCTACACATTTCTTCATGCATGCATGTAGTTGCATCTTATAGGTTCATAGGTTAGTACTAGGCTAGCTGCCCTTGCGAGCCATTGTAAGCCTAGCCAATTATCCCTTGTGAGAATTGAACCCTGGACCTTGTGTTTCTAAGGCAAACACCTTAACCATTAGGCCACCCTCCCAACCCCATCATCATCTAGTACATGATACCTGAATTCCACTTGCATCATGCTTCCTGAGTACTACATTAGTGTTCTTTTCCATTTCTACTGCTGTTATTGTTCATTTTCACTTAATGCATCATTTATATATTTGATTAAATATTACCATACACATATCCATTTTCTTTAGTTAATTCCTTTAACTGCTTGAAATTTCAAGCAATGTTCACACATCTACAGCTTTTCTAAAGTGAGGTCTGCATCTCTTAAACACATAGTAATAATGCATCATCTTTTTTAAAGTTTAAATATAGTTTCAATAAGGAAAAAATACATTATTTGGATACAATGGTTTATAATACCGGATGGGGCTTTAAATCTAACTTTTACAGAAAGCCAACTTACAGGAATCCGTAGAGTTTTCCAGTAGCCATCTTCTTAGTAAGAAAAAAAGTATTGTTAAAGGGCAGTTCATTAGGGCTGCCAGAATGATAGCTCTTTTTGAGGATGTTATTAAGGACCTTGATTTTATGGCTGAGTTGTTTTTAGCTAGAGGCTACCCCGTATCCCTTATTAATGATGTTTGGGATTATGTCTAGTCCCAGTGGGGTAAGAAATTCAAACCTCTATTGGGTACTGGTTTAACTAGCAACATTGTTGGGAATGAGAATAACTATTTTGAAAGGGCCTTAATATTAGAATATGGTCCACAGGCAAAAGATATTAAAATATCTTTAAGAAAAAATTGGAATATTCTCTAATGTAATCCTGAAATTTACCACCTTTTAGGTAGTAATCCTCTCTTTGTTTATAAAACTGGTCCTAATATTGAACAAAATTTAGAAAGTGACCATTTTAATAATAAGGGATTGAAGAAAGCAACATCGAAGTATGGTTCTTGCGATCAATGCTCATCCAATTTAGAGGCTGAGAGCTTAACCTTACAAATCTTTTCAGTAGTTTATTTTAAGAAAGGAAATTGCCAATCAAAGGGGGTTATATATCTGGCCAAATGTTTGATCTGTCCTGCCTTCTACGTGGGCAAAACCAAAAGACCCCTAAGGAAAAGAATTTACAAGCATGTTTACCATCTGAGAAAGCATAACAACAACAATGCCTTATTCATGCATGTTACTGATAACCCTAGCTGTATGTCATTTAGATTTGCAATATTAGAGGAAGTGAAAGCCAGTCCTAGGTGTGGTGACATTAATTCCTTGCTAGATGAAAAAGAAGTTAAATGGCAACTGAGATTACACGCTGGTCAGTCTCCTGGTATTACTCAGAACATTTCTCTTCAACCAGTTTTGAATTCAAAGGGTAATTTTATTTAACAATTCTATTATGTTTTGCTGATTTTTTTGTGATGTTTTTACAATACTTTATTGTTGCTTACGTTTAGATTTTTTAGGACATGGTACTTTTAAATAATTAACCTGTTCTTTAATTGGTTATTTTATTAAGATATTTAAAGATGTTGTATGCATTAGGCTGTGATTCTGATGAAGTTCTTGGTTTCTTTGAATGAAAGTGCTTAATCCATATGGTTTACAGTTTTTACTTTAAACAAAGTGTTATTCATGGGAAGTCCCGGTTCTTGACTGCTGCCAAACATTTTGTCTTTTATCAGTAATTTTGTATAGCAACACCTTCATTCTTATCAGTGTCAAAACAAAAAACTGAAACTGAGTGCCAAGAGATGTTTTTCTGTATCTTTCAGCAAGCACAACTTCCCCTTATAATTATCACATTGACAATATACTCCTGAAAGGTTATTTGATAGTCAGGGAACTGGGACCCCATTGCAATAATGAACTATCCCTTGATCACCATATATCCACTTTTGTATGGACATTCTTTTTCGTTGCACAAGTTATATCTAAAGGTATGGTGTCCAGGTTCAGTGATGTAATTATTCCACTGTACTTGAATATTACCAGGCAGATCATTGAATATAATAAGCCCTTTGGTATGCACCTGTCCAAACACTTGTCACAGCTGGAGTGACTACAACATTTCCTCATTAAAAAGTCAAGGGCCTAAATCACAAAAACTATGCAACTATCTCAAAGCTTTGTCCCTGTTCTTGGTGTCATATAGGCTACTAAGAGATGACCTCTACCATACATATAGTGCCTCAACAGACCCTATGCTCTCACACCTATTACACATTCACAAGTCTACTGGTAGCATGAGCACCTACTCAAGAGATCTCAATGTCTTTTGCAACATAAATTGTATACCCCAATTTACAACAAACATACTATTGCACTAAATTAATCACTACAGCACACTCACATGTTACATTTTGTTCACATTTGTGAACTTCAAAGACTCCCATTACACTTCATGTGATAGCTCTGTCAAAGGGGTCACTATAGCACCTACAGAAGGAGCATAGTGACTTCTAGAATTTTCTTCAATTTCCTTCCCTGTATGATCAGCTGGACCGTAACCATTCATTATTCCAGTTCCTCATCCTTGCAACTCAGTCATCACTTTATTGGGCTTCACAAGGTAGCTTGAATTCTGCATGACTTATAGCAAATACATCACATACATAATTAGGTAATGTGTCTTGATCATTGAGAACAGTCATAGCTCACCATGCCTAGCAATGTTTTGCTCAGTAATTTTGCACAGAATCCCATAAATATATATCATTTAAATTTATGGCTATGGAAAAGGAGAAAGATACATAGTCACTACAGTATACACAGGAGTTAAAACTATCAAATGTATATCCACCTTTCCCATTCCTTTCTCTCAGTCATTCTCCATCATTTTTAAGTTCCCTAGATGTCACCAGTTTGCATTTGCTTGATCACATCCATGTAAAATGCCTTTCATGGCTGTACAGTCATCTTCATGAATAAATATTTCCTAATGCCAGTATTAAATCACTTACACTTCAATTGCCATCGTGACCCAACCTACCCTATGCCCTTTCTTGTAGTCTATATGCCACCTGAGGACACTATGTCCATATTGCATCCCTTCCAACTGCATATGCTTTTGCTGTGGTCCTGTCCATGTACTGACCTTCTCTACTCCTTTTACCATCACAGGAGCTCCCCATTGCACTGTTCTTGTCAGAATAATGTCTCTGTAAAAGTATGGCCTTTAGAAATATAGTTAGTGTTTCAGATATGGATTCCTTTGATTCATACAATGGGAAGGTTTTATATGCATCTTAGGTTCATTTCCTTAATATTACATCCAAAGATCTTGTTGGCCTTTCCAGTGGTCCTATGGCAGCAATGCGTGGTTTCTTCTGGTGGTGAATATAATTCCAGGTCATTTAGTCATTAGGCACTGTAGGTCAGATTTCATTAGCTTGTAATTTTTTTCTGAGTCCATGAAAGTCCACAAAAGTGCTTAGGCATGAACGTTTGCATTGCATCTTGTATAACATCCATTTTCACACTCTGCAGGCTGTGGTAAACTCCATCTTGAACTGATCTCATCATAATCTTTAACTAAAGTCATTGTGTCAACACAAAGCAGGTTGATTATAATAACAGGCTTGTGGTAAATTGGCATACCTGTGCCACAGTTAATGCGGGCAGATCTTCTGTAACCACCTCTCTGTACCTCTTCGGAGTCAGCCTGTCACCTAACTCTGTGGACCGGGTCTCATTTAATTTTCTTACAGCTTTTGTTTAATTGTCGTGAGGCATATAGTCTTAAAGGCAACCAACCATATCACCTCTATTTGTACTATCTCTCCATTTCATCTTTGACCAGTCTCAAAAATGGATCAAGCTGGAATAGAAAAAGCTGTGCTTTCTGAAACTGTGCTGATGTCTTACTGTTCCACAGTAAACATTCAAGAAGAACACCAGCGTACGTGTTACATTTTGTGCAATGAACTTCAGACATCCATTAAGTTTATCTTTCTTTCTACTACTTTTCTTGAGGAAGAAGGAAGTGCAGTAAGCTTGCTATTCTGCTTATCCTTCCTAGATACTTACGTTTACAAAAGAATTACTATTGCATTTCTCCAGTGCTGTGAACATAATCCAGAATTTAGACAGAAACTGAACAGAGTTATCAGTGGGCACTGAATATGTCTGCCAGTTATTTTATCACACTGAGACATTGTTTTGTTTTTTGTGCCTTAGCTCTTTACCCCCTAAAGGTGTCTTGAATTTCACATCTACATCACTACTGGTGACCTCTCTGCCTATCACTCTGTTCACATTCCTTTGCATCTTCCACTTCTAAAGGAACAACTTCACTGTGTTATATGCAAACTGTTTTGCCTCATCTTCTCCTTCTCCAGTAACCAGCTTCTTACTCCTGCCTCCTTTAATATGCCTGAAACATTTCTTATTCTTATAGTTTCATATGATTACAGGTAAATGCTAGGCTAGCTGCCTTTGAGGGCCATTTTAAGCCTAGGCAATTTCTCTTTTGGAGCTTGAATTATCCTTTCCTATCTCATTTGGTTAGAAACTGGCCTTACCCATCCCATGGGCAATAATTATCTATTACCCCTAAACAGTATAACTGGGATCATACCATAGATAATTTGAGGGAACTCATGCATGGACTGTATCTGCCTCTGCCCATTAGTAGTACAGAGGGCAGTTCTAAGGTAAATGTTTTGTTTCCCATCCATATTCGCAAGTTACACTTGAATATGGACAGAGATTAACTTTGTTTTATGTGGATAGTGAGTCTATTGCAGAGCAGTGGTGTCCTCTGCAAGATATACCTGTCCCCCCAAGCTGTTCTGTTGATGTTGCAGAAGAGGTTTAGATCCCTAGGCCAAGTATTTCTGATGCCACTTGACTTGCTGATGTGGAGTAAATCCATCAGTACTGGGTCTGAAGATTCTTTGTATGCTAGACACAGGCCACCTCTTAACACAGTGTCTAGGATGCCAAGTATAGTGACAGGTCTTTTAGTTGGTCCGTGTAGGACATATTGTTTAGGCCCAGTATCCTTTTAGTAAGGCATCTCTGTGGGCATTCCAGTTGTTGTGTTTGGACAGATACATGCCAAGGTGGACATTATACTCAATGACTAGCCTAATGAGGGCTGAGTAAAGTGGGGTGATGACATCCCTAGATTTAGACTCAAACCCTTTGTTTGTATGCATGCAATGTAGAATGACGTTCTTATGACAATGGACACATGCCACTCGAAAATTAGTTTGCTGCCCACATAAGTTCCCAAATCTTGAAAAATTGGGTCAACATTTAGGAGTATATTGTCAATGTGGTAGTTCCCTGGGGTAGATGACTTCCCAAAGGGTATGATAATGCATTTTTGGTATTTATTTTAAGTCCATGATTTTGGCACTAGTTATTTATTTGAGACAAACCTTTCTGCAGGATTACTGAGTCATTTGGGGATTCAGTGATTGCTCCTAAGGACATGTTGTTTAGGCCTAGTATCCTTTTTAGTAAGGTATAACTGTGGGCATTCCGTGTTGCATGTGTCTTCTACTCTTTGAGCAAAATCCATTTCTATCTTGCGTCTGGCCGTCCTTTTCCTGGTGTCTTCTGATTTTATTCTGCTACTCCACACAATGACCATTCTTCTGCATGCTCTTCTTTTTCCTTTTTAACATCCTGACCTCATATTGCTCAGCTTCCCCAATTTCCTTTTAACATGCTGTTGTTCATTAGCTGAGTCATGCCTTCCTCTGTGCATATCCACAGGTGTACTTCATATTCCTTTTACCTTTAGCACACTGTTTTCTAGACTTCTTTCCCAGCTGCCTTTGCTTTCACCAGTCTAGGACTCATGGCTCACACTGTGGTACACTGCCGATTTCCCAGTGGCTTCTTATTGCCACTGTTCTCCTTTTTCTATACTGATGAAGGATATGTCCAAGATACACCCTTACTTTTTGTTGTTGTACCCAGGATACGCTCTTGCCTGACTTATGTTCTTTTTCAAATATCTCTTTACTGCTCCCTTGTGTAGCGGACACTTTACTGCTCATAGGTTCATAGGCTGTAACTAAGCAAGTAGTCTGGAGGACATTAAGAAGCCTAGCTAATGAAACACAATAGTCATGTGCCGCACTGAATTGTAGAAAGAGGTCCTCTTTTTAAGGATCTCTTCATATTTACCCATCAGTCTAGTTTCTGAGTCTGTTATATTTTCCTTTCTGTGTTAGACAGTTTGTATATCGTCAACTACAATATAAAACAAGTTGCTCTTTTTCTACTCTCTGCTGGTTTTAGCTCTAGCTGATTTGTTGCAACCCTTTTGTCTTCCTCATTACCTGCATTTTCCGCAGTGCTCTTTTTCTTAACATTATTATCCAAACTCACCTTGTCTGGCTGAGTCCTGTTTTATTAGGTAACTTTCTGATAAGTGATACTTGCTGAAAACCTATCTTATCGAGTTGCTATTGTTTTTAGTCGCATTATACCTTGCATCAGCAGGACAGAAAGAAGAATGGTGTAAAGCCTATTTATCAATGTATAGTAATCATAGAGGAGGGAGAAGGGACTGGTTTTAGAAGGTAGAGATGTTGTTCCCCCTTTCCATGATCTTATGACTACGTACTTAGTATATATAAGTAACTTGCAGGGGGCAGTGTAGGCAGGCTCATCCCCTGTAAAGCATGTATTAATTTTTTTTTTTTTTACATTTTGTTTTTTGTGTGTTTAGAATGTTTTCTAAATAGAGCAGGATGTTGGCTGTTTGTATTTTGATGAGGTAGGTTTCAGTTTACCGGTTTGGATCCTTAGTATACCCCTTACCTTCTGACATTCCAGAGCATTATATAACCAGGTAACAACATAAATGAATTTTCATCCAGAAAAGCTCATATATGCATTAATTATACATTGTTGCTGCCTCCATCTGCGTGACCTCCATGCACATGACTGACTGTCACTTTGTCTCTCTCTTTTTTTTTTTAAAGTTCAGCTGTCCACTTGAATCTTCTTCCTGCCCCTCTGTCATGTAGTCTGTTCACTCTACACTGCTACTGCTTCTGTGATGCTATCAAGACAGATATGTCTACTCTACTCATTTCATAACATCCTTGTTTAATATATAGTGTACCTAGCTCACTAAATCAATAATTACTTCTATTCCATATCTATGTACAGGTTGTCCTTTATGTGTAATCCTTAGTTGGACATGTGTTTTTCCGAAGTACTGGTCACTCGCACTTTACTGCCTTGCATACAAGCCTTTCTTTAATAACAATAATAATCATACCCATTTCTTAATCAGGTAGGTCCACTGGGCACACAATTCCTTTTCAGGAGTGACCTGGGAGCAATGCCTTTTTAAGTGACTTGTTCAAAGTCCAGAGTAAGCAATGAGGGCTGAGAGAATCCCACTGTTCATAGTTGCTCAAAGAGATGCCAATTTGTGCAGATAGCAGCACCACTGCAGGTCATCTAATAGTAATACTATTAAACACTCTCACTTAGACCTTTAAGTGACTCTCCCCTACTGTGTCCCACCTACTAAGGATCTTTTTTAATGGTTAGGCACTTCTCTGTCATCTCTGTTTCTGGCTGGGTGGCTAAGGCATCCTGGGGCCATGTTGTAACTGCTTCATGTTTAGTGACAACCATTTAATTTTAGAACAGACAGTATGTGAGAGATGTAGATGCATTGGAAACAAAGCTCTCTCACACACACACAAAAAATGCAAACCAAGTTGTCAGCATTACACCCAAAACACTCTCTACCAACTCTAAGGAACAAATACATAGACCCACATATGCGGAGGTACTCACTTGTAATCTAACCAGACCTCCAACACCTCCTAAAAGCATCCCTCAATGGCCACGTGCACACTCAAAAAAGACAGCATCTCACACAACACATAACCTTGGAAATCATAGTAGCCCTGCTTTCAAGCCCATAAGGCAACACACTACACAGACAAACATTCTAGTTAGTGGGGATTCCATTATAAGACATAGTAATGTCCCCCTTACCAGACTAAACAAGGATAAGGTCATAGTGAGCTGTCTGTATAGTGCCAATATCCACCAGATCATGCATGCACTTAAGTCTTTAAACCACAAGCATCAGTATGACATGGTCATAGTCCATGTGGGCCTAAACGACCTAAGATGTATCTCACTGGATTATATGAAGAAAGACATGATGGATCTCTCTCTGAATATGTGTCCCAGATGGGTATGAATCTAACCTTGAGGAGTATCCAATCTTCACCAGTGATGATGACGTAGTACCAGCAAAAAATGATTGACTTCAAAAATAGGTTTGGTTTCTGGTGTCACAACAAGGGAATCTAATATATGTCAGCCTGAGGAGACATGATCGACAAGCCACGATGCTTTGTCAAGGATGGTTTGCACTTGTCACCACTTGCACTTGGCTTCCTGATACTGGCAAACACTTTATTTATTCCTGTAGTGCCTTTTTTAGGCTGTACCAAGTTCTTAAACCCTCCAACATAACAAAAATTAGTCACAACTACCTAAAGGTACTGCTGCTCAGTGCTAGGAGTTTAAATAAAGGACTGCATTCCCTGGAAGCACTCTTGACCCTGGAAAATGCAGACATAAGTGCAGTCATGGAAACATGGTTCAGAACCATGGAAAGCACCCTGGCTAGCAAAGGCTACAATGCCTTTCACACATTTTGACCCCCCCTTACCTCAGGATAAAACAAAGGTAGGAGGTGTCTCAGTGTTCATAAAGGGCAAGTGCACTGCTAGACTGGTCCAACAACATGACTTGCTTGAACTGTTGTATGTCCAACTAACCATAGGTATGACCCCCTATCAGATCCTTGATAGCTACAGACCCCTAACATGAGTCTGGAAAACCACACTTCCTACCTAAACCTACTGGAACTCTTAACATTCAGCCTAACACCATACTTATGGGTGATTTCAAAAACCCCTCCATAAGCTGGGAGACTTATGTGACCCATAATTCACATGCTCAGAGGTTTTTGGACTTCATCAATGCAAACTCTCTGAAGAAACTGGTTAGCTCCAACTGGAGGTGCAAATATCCTAGACTTAGTACTCACAAACATGGGGGATGCTGCTCACTTCTGTGCATTAACTCCCCCCTGGTAAGATCTGACCACAAAATGATCTCCTTTAGTATAAAAAATTAACCTAGAATCCCCATCAAACTCCAAACTTGTTAATATTTTTGCTAAGGCCAATTACCTAAAAGTAAGTCACAGCTTATTAAACTTCCAAGCCCTTCCAAATCCCGATGACACTGAGGCCTACTCTGAGCTGTACACAAAAGCAATGCACACCCACATTCATGGCTGCATACAGGAGGAGTACATGTCTGAGTCAAATGTATGATTATTGGCAAAAAGAAACCACCCTGGTGGACCCCTAGCATAAATAGTCTATTTAACAAAAGGAAAAAAAATCCTCTCCAAAACCAAGAAGGAACAGACAAAACAGTGCAAAAAGACATTCATCAGTCTAAACAAACAACTTAAAGAATTGGTCAAATCTTCCAAAGCAAACCATGAGGCAAAGATAGCCTCCCAGGGGAAAGATAACCATAAGGCTTTTTTAACTATGTTTGTAACCTCAGGGGAAATGCTCAGCAGTGTGCTGAGTTAATCATGAATGGCAACACTTATAACCAGCCTGAAACTATAGAAAACCTGCTGGATGACAAGTTAAGTTCAAACATCTCCCCCCCCCCATCACCTCCTACCATCCCAAAGACATACCTGCAACCATCCCCTACCAATTATTACATGAGAACAGGTCCTTACTATGCTCACTAAAGGCAAAAACACAGCTTCCAAGGGTCCCAACAACATTCCAAGATACTTCTTAGCTTAAAACAGAATATATCAGGGCTACTAGAAACCCTCTTTAACCACAGCCTCAGGATGGGCTTTGTCCCAGAGGAATGGAAGACTGCAACTGTCATCCCTTTGCACAAGGGGGGGCCATCAATTGACCGAGGGAACTACAGACCCATAAGCTTGACCAGTCTTAACTGCAAGGCCATGGAAAGAATTATCATGGGCAAGATCAGTAATGACCTAGGAACTCCCCAAACACTGGACCAAACGCAATTTGACTTTGTCAAAGGGAGGTCTTGCCTGCTCAGTCTGGTAGACTTCATTGAGAAAGCCACCAGGGCCATGGATGAGGGTAAAATGATACACACTACCTATCTAGACCAGGACAAAGCTTAAGACACAACCCCCCACTCAGGGATCATAGATAAACTTACTGAGTTAGGCATGAACCCCTGCATCGTCAGATGGATAGCCATCTGGCTCATTGACAGGATGCATGTGGTCTGGATAGGTGAGTCCACTTCTGATAAGAAAGCTGTTACTAGCAGTGTCCCACATGGATCAGTGCTTGTACCCCTCCTGTTTGGTATATACTTCTCTGAAGTGAAGGCCAATGTTGGGGACCTCTGTTTCACCAAGTTCACTGATGACTGTAAGCTGGGAACAATAACTGGATCCCCAAAAGATGTTGACATCCTACAAACAGGCCTAAAAATGACAAACAACGGTGCCAAAACCATGGTCTGAGACTAAATGCTAAAAAATGCATAAGCATACTCTTCGGTAAATCAGATATCCCTGCAAATTATAATAGTGATAGCACACCTCTAAAAGTAGATCCAGTGGTGAAGGACCTAGGAACACATATAGATAGTCACTAAAGTTTGATCACCAGGTAGCTATGGTAGTGAGGAAATCCTTCTGTGTGGCTCAACTTATAAGTAAAGGCAAGACATCAAGATCAAAGGAAGTCATAGTGCCATTGTACTTGGCCCTCATCAGGCCCATAATAGAGTACAATGCTCCCTTCTGCATGTACCTAACTAGGAATTTACACCAACTGACATGGCCCCAGAGGTTTCTCACTCAAAAAATACAAAACGTCTTATGCAGATCGACTTAAGGCCCTGTATCTTTTCTCTTTATCATATTGTTTATTAAGAGGTGACTTATGCCTGACCTACAATGCATCCTCTGATCCAGCTCTGATGTAAATGTTACATATTTGCAAGAAAAAGTATATGAGGGTTACGCATTCCATGGACCTGAACCTTATTTGTGACTGTAGCAGAACTTGCTGGAGAAACAGATTTGTATGCCACAGGCTACCTCATCTATGGAATAAACTTTCCATCTTCACAAAACAAAGCCCATTGAAGAATTCTGTATTGCCTTCCTGTTGGTTTCTTTCTGTTACTTGCCTTTGCATGCAAGCATACCACAGTTCATTTAACTATTTATTGTAATTAACTAGTCTTATTACTGTATTGTACTGAGTACAATACATACATGGAGACAAATGTTTCAGTTGATAGGCTATACTATTATATTCTCCTTTTGGTTCTGCAAGCAAGCAATACAAATATGTCAGCTCTCTGTAGCAAATTCCCAAAGCTTGTTTATGCACAGTTACATTTATACCAGAAGGTCTGGTATTTTTCTCAAAGTCTGATGTAATACAGTTTTTTCTTTGTATAACAGTTTTTCTTTGTTCTTCTAATTTATGATTTGTCCTTGATTCTTTGGTCCAGGAAATTCAGTCTTGCATTATCTGAAACAGTGTTCCAGCACTATCTTGCTTGTGTTCCGGCTTTATCTTCCATGAAGTTACTTCAATGTACTTTCAGCTGCTATCTGCGTAGCTATTTTACAAACTTTGTTTCTCAATAACATATTTTTTTACATGGATGCCAAAATCTAACTAAGCTATATATGCTTGCCAGCACACTTACTGTTTTTCTAATTTCTCAGCATTTTACACTATTGTAAATTAACCCTTTATATTTCATATAAATTTTGCAGCTTTTTATTCAAGTGAATAATGTAAGCAACAGTTTGAAAAGACAGTGTATACTAAACTTTTTCACCCATCCTTCATTCTTTTCAAAAATAATTTGGATAAATGGATGGGGAACCATAAATTCACTCCTGGGATTCTGCCCATGTCCCTTATGGACAGGGGCAGTCTGTAAAATGACTCAGGGCTCCAACACCCAAAGACCCACTACCCTGATACTACCCCATCACATAACTGGGGAATTAAGATATATTGTCATACCCTGGGTATAAATGGCTAGTCCTGTAAAAGTTCTTCTGCCATTAGCCTAGTAATCATCTATGAATCAAACTCTGTACTACCATAACTACAGCTCACAGCCTTAACACTCCATGCCAGCTACAATTAAATGGTTTTATGTTAGACTTGCTTGCCTAGGCAATCTGCAACACTTCTGGTAGGGCAATAGAGATATCTACATTTAAGCATCACCTCTCCACTCACTTGTACTCTGCTTCAGATCCGCACTTAGCTGTCCACTACCTTCCTTTTTATGGAAAGCAGTGTTCTGTCTCCATCAAATACCCATCACTAGAAATAATAATAATGTCACTCCATCACACTCAAACCAGACTGTATCTTTACAAGACCTTAACTTAAAACAGGGTTGATGGGAGAGACTACAAGGCAAGTAGAACTGAGATTAGTAACCACATTTGCAAGAAGTGAGTATTAAACAGCAAAAAGTAAAACAGAGCCACAGCTGCAGAAAACATGAAGAAGAAACAAGATTGTTGCAAGGTTTTACGCAGGTAGCATCTGAGCTCCCTGGGCTCTCCTAGTCTCTTTTACAGATTTTGTTTCCTTGCGGTACAAGTATTTTCATGCTCACACCAGTTATCATTAAACTACTGCATTGCTTCTGTTATCATCCCATAGCTGTTAAGAAGTAGTTTCAGTTTCCAATACCTTTTCATTGAAAAACTATTTCTTGACTTTACCTCTGAACCTTTTTTTACCCTATAGTCTCATAGCTTGAACTCATGTTTTCATATGTTGCTTTCTACTACAGTATGCATCCAGCTTTGGTGCTGTGTATTTATTTCTCTATTTAAGATTTGTTTACCAGGGTAGGCCGCTGATCACAACCGATCCATTTCATTCTTAGTCTCTTCATTGATACATGTGAAGTAGCACTAAATAAACTCTAATCACTTTATTACTTACCCAGTCTACTTTAGCCCATATCATAAAGTTGTGTAATGTCAACATATAAATAAAAATTCTTGAACCAGTCATTTGCTATGGATCCTTTTTTTTTGGTTGTCATATTGTAGAGAGCTGTGGCATTACATATATAAGTAATGTCATTGCAACAATGACTGCTTACTACATGCTAGAGTCATAGGGAACATATTTATTTACTGCCTCATAAGATAGCAGCACTTTTGCAAGTGTGAGTATCGCAAACATGTATAGCTCACTTCGGGTCTGTCACAGATCTAATACCACATATGCATTAAGAGTCGTCGTGTTTACCTCTCAACCTTTTACTGCAAGAAATCTGGACAAAGACAAAAATAATGGGGGGACAAAGGCCCAAAAATAGGGACAGATTTTAAATATTGTTCTTATAAACTTAGAAAGCTGCAGAATAACAGGTTTTGTGTTAGCATGTATTTTCTGAATGATATTAAGCCTGAAACTCAAATGTATGTCAATATTTAGTGACTTCAATCCTTAGACATTTGCCAGTAAGCCACAAATTTTATGAAGAATAGACTAAACATTTGAGGCACAAATCTGGACATTCTACGAAAGTCTGTACAGTTGAGAGGTATGTGTCCACTCTACATGCAGACTACTTTAGCCATATGATAAGGCTAATTAGGGTCATATAAGCATCAATATCCTCATGATTCAACCTGTGTCTGCATACTGTACAGGCCTTGCTTACTTGGATTGTCTACAACCTATTTACCAATGATTACAAAGCAAAGACTGCAAGTAGTTAGTTAATTTGTGTAAAGATAAAGCTTTAAAACATGATGGGATCCTTCTAAAATTTAAATAAATCAAAGCATTTTTAATTTAAGGGAAAACAAAAGACTTTGAAAATGATCCAGACCTCATCTGAAATTTACACAAGTCTTTTGGGAGAACTTTCTCTGCTGATGTCAGGCAGGAGGATATTCAGAAAAGACACTAGAGGCAAATGCAATCAAGCCACAAGTGAGACTATCCATGGGTAGCCTTTTACCTGCTATGAGCTGCAGAACAGGGGTTAATAGTGTTGTTCTGCTGAATGCTGAATTACCCACATGTAACTCAGTAGGACCAGCTGAGGGATGGAGGAGGGGCACTGATCTTTCCTTATACATTTGAAGAATATGTATTTTTTCTTCATTAGACAAGGCATGTCTTGGGGTTAATTAGCTCAGATCTCCCGCCCTCCACAATGTGTTGTAAAATTATGCTTCTGGGGTTACTGCAGTAAACATCCATTCCTTTGCTGACAGAGTTGCCTCACTTTAGATCCCACAGTATCAGTTTATTTTATGTTTAACTTGGTATGTGCAATGTAGCAAGGCTCATTTTTATGTATTAACCCAGAAGCAAAATTCACAATGCTTTATTTAAAATAAACAACACTTTTTGATATATAACATTAGTACATATATATTTCATTATGGAATATGCATTATTTAAAATTAATAATGATAATACAAATGAGACAGTAGTTTGGAAAGTAACTAATAAATCAAACACTGAGAAGCCTTAATAATATGTGCTGAATGAACAGTCTTCTTCTGTGTAGTAGCTGATAAAGAAAATCCATAGCAGATCGTAGCCCTGATGAAACAGATCTGCTCTAAGCAGCTGGGCAGATGCAAAGTGCTAAACAATATGTATGAATAATCGGCAAATGAAAGAAATGCTTACTTTTTATCTTGAAGTTAACCAATTTAGCTGGAAAGAGAGATCGCAATGATGAGTTAGAAAAGAGAAAGATAAGATGCAGTAGAGAATTGCATTGTGTAAGTAACAAAAGGGGTGTTGGGTTCTTTACAATTTAAATTGCAATAAAGATTAGACACAAAACTGACATTAGAAAGAAAGAAGTTTTCTGAGGAGAAAATCACTTTTAAACTTAAGGAAATGCAATTTCTCATACAGACAGAAAGGCAGATATGGGGAAGAAGTGAGTGGGGTGTGCTGAGTGATAGGCAACCCTATTTAAACTGAAATAGTAAACCAACAACAGGTATTAATATTAGTATTATTTTTAACAAATCAGCAAAGATTTTCTTTCAGTAGAACAAAAGCATCATGACTGATATTAGTTTAGAATTCAAAACCAGTCAATTACAGAATTCATTAATGGCTTTGTTTATACCTGCATTTTGGAAGAGTTGTAGAGCATCATTTACAGTATGTCTGGTATTCATAAAAGAAACGCCTTATGCATTATTAATGCATTATTGAATTTTCTAGCTGCGGTATGGTTTATATGCCGAATGCTGCATCTGTGAAAAAATGATTCCACACATTGTTCCTGAATATTCATCCTCCTCCACATGCATACATCTTTATCTGGGACCTTTAATAACTACTATCATTACTGGATGCTAATGAATATCTGAGTACTCAAAACACTAATTTAGTTTCCCAGTGTATGACTTTTGTTGTAAAACTCATGCCTTTCAACATTCCTGATCTGTACTATTTCAGCTCTGTATACTTATTAAAATGGAATTCCCCAAGCTATTCCTTTTACTTTGGATGAGGCGTGCCTTCACACTTAACTAATTTACTTATAGTGTATCTGATATGAGCATTCTCAGCAGTGTTTTCTCCCTTCCCACTGTTTAGATCTTGTTGGATCTTGTCCCCATCATGCACATTTTCCCTGGAATTTTGCTTCACAACAATATTACTTGCACATCTTGGTCCTGAGTTTAAGTGGCTAAAGACTGACAGTTCTTCCAATGTTTCCAAGCCCCCTGCCTTCATCCTTTCTTCACTTCCCCCTGTTTTATATGTTAAAACGTGCACAGCTTTTCCCAAGCTCCTTGACAGTATACAGAGCTTAGGTTTCAGTATAAAATGATGTGGTCTTATACATGTAGTTTTGTTTCCTTCAGATTGTGTTCTTGCCCTACTTAACTAGGCTCTGTGTTTCATAACTGACAGCTTGTCTGATTGTTGAAGCTACAGCCATGTATCTTATTCTGTGCATGAATACATTGTTAAGTAGCTGGTTTTGTAGTTATATGTCAAATGCCTCACTGATATTTACAGAGTCTGCAAAGGGTACTTCCAGTGTCCCTCTGATTTCACCTCTTCACTGACAAGAATTTCCCAGTGTCAATCAAGCTGCCTCCAGTCTTAAGGCACGTTTGCTCACAAGGACTCAGCTGCTCTTTCCAAAGGATGATTTCAAATTCTGTCTTCCTTTGAAGACAAGCTAACAGTTGTGGTCTGCCACAGTTGCTTACATATTTGTAAGGAAGCCAAGGATCTGACCACTGTAACTGTATCTCCCAGTGATTTGATAAAGGACCGGTATAGGATATAAACTGCACGTATTGATCTCCATTTAAGTGGAGATTTTTTTAACCTCACTAATAAAAAGGAAAAAATAGAAAAAAAAGCCTAGTATGCTTATAGAAGGTTTCATTTGTTCTTCATATTAGTCTTGGTATTAATTAAGTATCATGCTGTGTTTTCTCTGTGATTTCTTATTCCATTTGTTGCAAGCATAACTGTCAACCTTCAGACACTGAAAATAGGAATAAAGACCAAAGAAAAGTAGGAACATCCAGCTAAAAATCTGGATATCTAATTAGCATAAAATCTTAATATCAAGTCGCACCTAAGTCTTCATGCTTCCATTAGGAATGTGGGAAACTACTCAGAAACATGTTTAAAAAACAGAGTAACAAAACTGATGGAAAAAATATAAGCACATTATCAAAGAGACAGTGTAAGAACTGTAGACTAATGAACTGTATATCAAAATTCTACCATACAAGCCCCTGGATTCACGAATCCTCCGTGTAAGACTTAATAAGTCTTACTCGGAGGCTGCAGTTGAACGGTATGACATCAGCGTGCCATGAATATGCATGAGGGCATGCTGACCCAACCATAATTCGTACACGGACCGTGTAAAAAAGCAGGGGACGTGTCTGACTGCCGAGCAGTCTAAATGTCCACGCCCCTGCAAGTGATTGAAAAGTAAAAGCAAATACACAAGAGCGAGTCCACTCAAATGTCCTTGCACCCAACACCACCTGATATTGTAAACCCCCATCACAGTTATAAAAAGTAAAAAGTTAATTTTATTTTTTTAAATACCCGAAATAGCTGCCCGTATTTGTGCATGTGTGCGCATGTGTGCCCATTGCTTAGCTAGAGTTAGCAATTCTGACATGGAAGAGCATAAGAAAGAATGTTTATGCAAATCACACCAAATAGCAATAGCGTAATGGTAGAGCATTCGCACAAAGAAAAGGCATTCACAGTTCGAGTCCCACCACTCCCCTTCATATTTATTTTTAAATCAGTATATGAAATAATACCAGATAAATATGTGTAAATAGTAGTAAAATGCAGTGAAATGGCCAATGTATCAGTGAACAAAATAAATATTTTAAATGATCCTGATATATAATTGCCTGCAGTTAAGCAGCGCTTCACCCAGCGCAATAGAGTTGCCCATAGTTTAATAACAATTAACCCAGCGCAATAGAGGTGCCCATAGCAAAATAGCGCTTTAACCAGCACAATGTGTTTGCGCAGACGTGCACGCCATGCCAACCAGGGCACCGTAGGGCTCCCAATTATTGGGGGAGGGGTAGGACTTTGGTATTTGACGTAAAGTTAAGTTGGACTTATACAGTAAGGCAGTTCCACCCCCTTTATGAAGTGGTCTGTATTATCTAAAGATATTGTAGCCAGTAGGGAGAACTTCTGAGTTAGCTATGTTTTTTTTAAGGAGCAATGTAGAGCAAAGTTGCTTAAATGCAGCCACACCCCCTAGCCTGTCTGGACAGTATGAAAATAAAATGAATGACAAGGTTCAAACCCAGGACTATATGCATCACAAGCAAAGTACAGAACCACTAAGCCATGACAACTTAGGGGAAGTAGCCACTGTTAACAGACATATACTTACTAATGGTAGTTTAACCATTACTAAGCAGGTCTCCAGTCAGCCGAGAATTAAGAAAAATGGCCAATCACAAAAAAGTGCGGGAAATGCAGCATATTTAAGCTCCAAAGGCAGGAATACATGCCATAACTGATTGTAGCTCATATTTGCAGTTAGAATGGCTGGTGTCAGAGAGGGAACACGCTTATGAGCGCAACATTGGGGCATCGAGGAGTCAAAATACATGGTTTGGCTCCTTGTCCACCGTCATGAGTCAAGACTTCTGCAGGGCCAGTTTCAAGGGACGGAGTACAAGGCAGAGGCTTGGAACCGGTTAACTCATGACCTCACCAGTGCCACAGGCGTTCCTCAGACTGGTGAGCAGGTCCGTCACCACCATGCAGACCTGAAGAGATGGAAGCAGGACCGCCTGAACCAATGGATACAGGAGGCCCGTGGGATGCAGAATGCCCCACAACTGAGTATGTAGCCATGGAATGCAGTATGTAAGAATTGATAATTGAGTATGTATAATGGATAGGTATGTCTCAATATCCCTTCATTTACTTTACAGCTGCAGGTGACCGTGCTGCAAATCAGCAAGCCTATGCTGATAGGCTGCTAAGGCTGGGCCACCAGGCAGGTTAGTGATTATTCTGCATGTATTGTTATATAAAATATGGGAGAGAACATGAAAGAAAGTGTTGTAGTCCAATAATACAGTCATAAAATTGCCTGAATAAGTCCTCTGCATGTACTGTCAGATAAAAACATCAGAGAGGCAGAAAAAGAGTGTAGTAACCCATTAAGAAAGGTAACATATGTCTGGAATACTATCTCTGCAGGCACTGTCATATAAAATAAGTGAGTGAGCCTGAAAAAAGAGTATTCTAACCTATTAATAAAGGTATAATATGTCTTGAACATGTCTGCCATATGCACCATTAAAACAAATAAAGGAGTGAGCTTGTGGAAAAGTGTGTAATGCCATTGATAAAGGTCTAAAACCCGGAGTGTATCTTTGTCACAGAGTTTGAAATATTGTTGTACCCTTGCATTATACAAATAGTACTGTTTTAAAAAGTGCTGGCACCCCAGAGTTGTGCAGTCCCATATAAAGTGAGTGATGGAAGTGCTAGTAGCTGTGAAGCATGTATACAGTCCACAACAGTCAGTTACTGGCTGGCATGCATAAGTAAATCTGGCACACATGTAGCATGTTAGTTTATCCCCAGAAATGTGAGTGTGTGTCAAGAAATGCAGGGTTCTGTACAAATCGAAGTGAAAATGTCATGTGAAAACATCCCAGATATGTAGATAAAGAAATAGAAATGCAATCAAGAAATATGTAGCAGTAACATCGGCATCCTGGACAGTTAGTATGTCAGATATAGGTCAGGCATATATTGAACTAGCCAAACCCATTACACAACCTAATGTATGGTGGCAAGTGCAATAATACATGTAGGGGATAGACACATGCAGTCACTAGGAATGTAGTATAGATTAAAAGGTAATTATAAGATGTTAACCGAGGGTTTTTTCTACACCCTACTGTATGTGCCTAAACCATGCAATTCCACACCTCAATGGGTATGTGTAATCTTAAATATTTGTTGGAACATATGTCCTATTGTTCTATAAATATTTGCATTCACATTGATGCATGTGCCCTGTTTAAACACCACAATCATGGTGGCCTGTTGCTACCAAACATCCCTGCATGCTGTTGGAATATCCACTGTGGTTCAATATATGCATGTGTTATGCTTGCTGTTCAACTGTTGGTACCTTGGTGTGTTGGGTTAATGGGAATATTACTGCATGCTGTTACAACTAATCTGGAATGCTGTTGTTTATGTTGTAATTAAACACACCAATCACAGAACATATGGGAAGGCTGGTCCCAGTGGACCCACCTGTCCCCCCTCAGCTGGTGAGTGCACCTGGCACCAGCAGGTCCAGTGCCCAGCCGGGGCTCCCCTCCTCTGTTGGTCCTGTGCCACCTTTGGGTGGATGTGCTGCAGGGATGGGGCTCATCCCCCCGTGCAAGCGTGGTCGGAGAAGGGCCACCTGTCACCCTTCGAAGGGTCCGGGTTGTGGTGCGTAGGGAGATCCAGCGTTCAGTCGCTGATCCCGTACACCAGCTCGAGGCGAGAGTGGCGCATCTCACGGGTGAGCCTGCCCGTCCTACACAGCCCCCAGCACAGCCACCCTCGGGGCTGTGAAGGTGCAGTGTTGACTGCCCATGGGTGGGGATCTCAGTTCCACTGTTACCATCTGTGGGCTCATGGGCTTGCGATTTCCAAACATCCGACCCCGTCAATTGTGTTCACCCACCCCATGTGTCATACACCGCTCCTGTATGCGTCTTGTTTGTCTTGTCTGTTTACCTCCCCAACCTACCTCCCCGGACATACCTACTTCCTCTACCTCACTTCCCACTCTCACCTGAAAAAAAAAAAAAATGGGCAATCTGTACCAACAAAAAAATTACGCCCCATACATAGCTGCCCATTTCACACACATGTCCATTAGACATGTAAACTGATAATTATAATTGGCAGTGCAACATACTTTGTTGTCCTCACCCCTCTCCCAGGGGTGGAAGGTTTCAAATATCACTCCAAATTTATTGCATAGGCACAGCTGCTGCTGGTAAAGATATGGGCAGCTATGGACCTTCCCTACACCCATCCTGCACATCCCGAGCTTGTTTACCTACTGTCTGTCCCTCTTTGTGCCCCGTTTTTCACCACTTTCCTATTTCCCCATTTTCTTTTCTTTAAATGAAATTAGTGCGGGGGTTAGCGGGAGTAAGCACTTTTAAGCAGTAGTAAGCGGGTTTAAGTGAGTGTGCACATGTGTGCGCTTAGCTAAGCATTGCTAAGCATTGCGCAAACCCACGCAAACCCGCTTAAAACTGCTTAAAAGTGCCTTAGTCACTCTATGGCAGGGCCCTTGTTCTGCTGAGCAGCAAAAGGAAAAAATTGCTGTCAGTCTCAAACACCAGACCATTGACACAATAGACTGCATGAATTACCACTAAGCCACAGCAGATACACAAATAACTTGGTGCTGAAATAAATATATCATGCATTACAATGAGGGAATGTAAATGGAAATTAGGAATGGTATAAAACAAATCCTGTTCTGTGGGTCTTTACCAGCAGTTGTTGTGGAATTGCATGACATGACTGTGAAAGGAGAACCAGCCATCCTTGCAGGGAATAATGTTACAGTAGCACCTTACAAACACCACCCAGTATCAGACCAGGATAAATACTGGCCACAGGAATACAGTGCAATAACCACATTTGTATGGCAGTTAATTGTGTAAGTCAGAAATAAAGTACATACTCCCATGTATCCTGTGTTAGCATTTGGAGGGGTGAGTACATGTCTACACTGAGAAGTGTGTACTGGAAGAAGCAACATTCAGGTTTGAGTACAACATGCATATAACTGGCTACAACCCTAGCTTCAGATAAGAGACATATACCAACCTTCTGACTGACACAACGGTGTCCAGAGCAAACAAGCATGGGCCCCACCTTGGACAGCTGAAAGGGCTACGCCTACCTAACCTAGCATTTTATAGCAGTGGGCTGCAATCACAGTGAGTAATGCAATCACCACACAGCAGGCTGCATGCAGTTACTGAATGGTGGGCAGCAATTGGTGCAGAGGCTGCCACATGCACAAGTGCAGATACCTAGAAAAGCAGACTGTACCTGCAGTCCACACATGCAATTCTATCATTGCAGGTGCTGGGAGATAGAGAGAGAGAGAGAGAGAGAGAGAGAGAGAGAGAGACACGGACACAGACAGAAACAGAGACACAACAGAGAGAGAAACTGAGACATAAACCGAAATAAAGGAGGAAAACCCAAAACAAACAACCAAAATAAATAAATAAATAAATAAAAACCTACAAAACTGTAACACACGGAGCAGGGAAATACAAAGGTAAGGTATGTAACTCACATGTATGTGTTGGCATGTAGTAGATGTTACTGAAGAGTACTCTACACACTGCAAATCATCCATGTGTGGCAGCAGTATGTATCTATCTGTATCCGCACATGTGCATAGGGCAAGGGACATACAGCAACTGTTAGTGAAGGGTGGACAGATATCTGTCATTGAAGGTTGATATGTGCATATATCTATGTAGGTCATAGTGTGTGGCCTAGAAAACAGCATGCAGTGCTGATATATGTCATGTGGTGGTTAAATGCTGTGGGACTGATTTGTCAGATCTGCTGTGTTACAGCCAGTGAGGCCTGCTAATGCTACATGGGCTGAGGACACCCACATGCATTCTGCACAACACTGTGCAATACAATCACATAACTGTACATCCCTCAACTGTCGCATAAGTGATATCCCCACCATGAAAGGTGGACTGTACATGTGCCTATATGTACATCCATGTGTACAACAATGGATGTGTACATGTATGTGTATAGATATGCATATATATAATATATATATATATATATATATATATATATATATATATAGAGAGAGAGAGAGAGACATATAGATATATATAGCCATATATAGAGAGATGGAGAGACAGAGTGACATGGGGTCATATGTACTGCAACAGGTGTGTGGTGACCAAGGCATGGACTGTAGACAAGTGTTGATACTGCAGTGCCATTCCTCCTTTCCAAAACACTGTACCATTAACTACCACATAGATAGAGATCTACCTAACAGTGAAGGTGTGATAAGGGAACATGGGACACAGGTGGACAGTAGCCTCCGCTTTGATGATGACAGAGCCACACTACACCTGTAATCAGTCTGTGTGTTATGTGTCATGACAACAGGTGTGCCATCTATAGAAATATAGGGCAGTGTCCCCCTCTACTCATCATGATGCCCTGTGTGGTATGTACCTCACATGACAACTACACCAGTTGAAAAGGTCACAGACATACCTACCAAAGGGTAATACTGGCCGCAAACTGCCCTATGTAGACTGACTCACAAAGCCACATCTACATTGTATTGCATACTGGCCACACAGAGGTGACCTCTGCCGGACATACAATGGTATGTCACACCCATAGCTAGGTGACAACCACCATGGCAACATATCACAATCCCTCCGGGATACACGCTCTAGGGCCCTAAACCTTGTCAGCTCACTAAACAGCACATGCTGGAGAGATAGGTTCCCATCTCAGAGATATGCCATACACCAGAATAGACCACCTAGCAATAGCAAACAAGGCTCCTCATTAGCAGTTGTCATAAATACCCCTGATGATTGTGTGGGAAATTGGTAATACACCCCAGGAAACACCTCTGTGGTTCTGGTTGGCAGGGGCAAGTGAAATCAAAGTACATGTGTGTCAAAGGCCAGGGTAGCATATGGCTAGGCTTCCGTAGGCCCTAGGGCCAACAGTATATTACCTACCTATGACACTATGCACTCACACATGTACTCAATGCAATACTTGCTATGTGAGGTTGAATAAGTGTAACGCTGAATGTGTGCAAGGTCTGTAAAGCTGTGATAGCTTAGTGTGAAGTTGTATCTGACATGGTAGTGTCTATCCTAGATGTGAGAACAGCAAATTATGTGTAATGTACTGTTAGGCAGACATAGTAGTATGGCATATGATGTGACATAGTTCCTTGTTGACGAATGTGGTGTTTCATTGTAGGCTAAAGCAATACATGTATGCTTAGTGAGTGGTACTGCTGGTGAATCCAACTCCCATATGAACTGTAGTACTACCAGATGCTGTAGGCCTAAACAGCACAGTATGGTGTGTGTTCACATTGCTTGGAAACTCTGTCATGTGTGTTTCCTGTAGTCTGCACAGAGGACAAAACTCAGGCATAAGGGTGTGCAAGTAGTGGCACACAGTACTATATGGTACACAGGTAATGCTCATCTGTGTTGGCATACAGTGGTGTGTAGTATGTTTGTCTGATGTGTGTGTAATCATGCCTGTACAATGCCTGCAATCATATGTGTGTTACAGGGTATACGTGTGTATCCAGCAACATATATACTCTGTTACAGCAGTATGCCACCTATAGTAACAACTGTACACATCTGTTAGGCAGGGCTATGGCATCAATGACTAGGGTGGTTGACTGGTACTACTGTACTTGTACTTTACATCCATTCCAATGGATGACATCTCTGTTCGTGCATTGGTGTGATATATACCCCTGTCTAGAGGTTGTGCAATGTGTCACAAACAGTGTGTCAGGTACTGCTGTATAGTGGTGTGATATATAGAGTGTGCCAGGCACTGTTAGTTAGTTGTGGCCTGAGAACCAATAAGTGGTATTGAATATGTGTAACCTCTGACAGACAATAGGATGGTATATATGTCAGTAAAGTGATATCTGTGGTTAAAGGTGTAAAGTGTGCCACAGGACACGCTCACACATATTGTTCATATCTTTTTCAGCCAGATGGCCCACCAAAGCAATCCATCAAACACAGCAGATGAGGAAGAGGTGATACTACAATGCCTATTGCAGCAGTACACAATGCTGTTCTCCAGAAGCAGCCAGCACCAGCAGGAGCTGACTGCACTGTGGCAGGAACTTGTTTGTTGGGTAAATGACATAGGCATGCATAACTGGACATATGAGCAGGTATGCCATCACTGCAGTGATTTAATTAGACATGTCTGGCGACGTGCATCTGATATCCAAAGACAACAGCATGCCACAGGTGGTGGGGTGGCCATTCATCCCCCCCTCACCAGAGTGGAGGAGCTGCCCCTAAGTGTGGTGGCTCCTGGACAACAGCAACATCAACCTCTGACATGTGTTGTCATGGAGGCCGGAGCCACCCAGCACGTCCACCCAGAGCAAGCAGGTAACATGCCCTATCTGTAGACGACAGTTAACTGTATTGTTAGATTATGTCTACATGAGATGTGGACTGTGTGTTTAGCAGTTCTGCTGCCTAGTGTTGTGCAATACTGATATTTCGAATAATATCTCTACACTTGTGACTGTTGACTATTGTTATACTGCAGTTTAGCATACCCACTGTAGCAATGCCACAGTTGTGGCCACTGACTAACTCTCTCATATTCTCATAGGTCCCTCTGGTGTGACAGCAGGGCAGCCAATCCATGCTGGTGAGTGTGTTATAACTACAGTGTTGGTAATGAAATATGCATGTCATAGGTGAGATGTAGGCCATGTACACGTAACACACCTACGCATAATGCATGCCGTGCATGTTTGCTGTAAGATGTTGCACAGCTCAGTAATGTCAGTAGCTGCCTCACAGACATGCAATACACAGAGCATAAGACATAGTTGTGGCAACCCCGTACTGCAGATTGGATAGGCATAGTTGCAACACCTGTACACAACATAACATGTTTATCATACGCAGTACACAAAGACATGCTACATATGGTGTAACCACTCACCTGCTGTAAGTTCACACCTCAGTATCCCACATGTCATCCACACACACATGATGTACCACAGGGGTAGAGGCCTATCATGGGGCTGTGCAACACTCTTCAACACATAATGCAATCATGTTAGGCAATGCTCCCTATTGGGCACCTCATACACCTATGTACAAAGTGGCTGTGTAATAGTGAATGTAGCCATGGCACTGCAGTTCAGGTACAGCATGCTAGGCAGTGGTCAGTCACACAGTAGTAGCCGTGAGTGACCACAAGATGCATGATGATGATGGCACATGGTAGTACACCCCATCCAGTTACAGTGACCACAGTACTACACATAGTGGTCTTTGCTTTGCACCTCATTGTTGTGTGTGTGCAAACATATGCACCTATACACAATATGCATAGCATGTTGTGTGTGTGCTTACATATGCCAGTATACACAATATGCACAGCTGTCGCCATCTGTACAGAAAGTTACATATATGTCCTGGAATGCTATTGGGTGTATAGGTCACATGACAAACATTGGGTATGTGTGGTGTTTAATGTTGCAGTCATGTAGCATGCCATGTCATGGCTGGCACCAACATATCTGCAGTATGCCCCACACTCACCATAACCACTGTACAATGGCCATGTCGAGCATTGGGAGTCCTTCACATCTACATGCACCACTCATCCCATGTCTGTATATTGCATGCATTTGCTACACCTGTGCCCACTATTATTTGCTATGGACACAGACACTGTAAGCAGACATGGCAATCTATGTGTCACACAGATAACACATGCAGCCATGGTATGTATACCAGTGAGCGATGGTGCACAGGACATTGCAGAGCAGATAATACTTGCACAGCAATGTTGTGTCCATGTACACATTGTGTTCCAGGGTGTAGACAATCACTGAACAACTACACACATGCATCACAGCCATGTATAATGTCATTAAATAGGGCTGTCAACACTTGCACTGCATGGTCTTGAGCAACACATATTCTGCATGCTGACACATGTGAGGTGACTGTTTGTCTTGTGATACTGTCATCCACCTTCACCCACTATTGTGTATGTGTTGGATTGCTGGTGTGTGTGTGTGTGTGTGTGTGTGTATGTGTTGTGGTGAGCAGTGTATTTGTGTTCATGTGTGCATGTGTGCATGTGTGCATGTGTTCCTGTGTTCATGTCTGCATGTGTGCATGTGTGCATGTGTTCATGTGTTCATGTCTGCATGTGTGCATGTGTTCATGTGTGCATGTGTGCATGTGTTCATGTGTGCATGTGTTCATGTGTGCATGTGTGCATGTGTGCATGTGTTCATGTGTGCATGTGTGCTAACATCATGTACAGATTGTGAAGTGTGTTTCCTGTCTTCCTTCCACAGGTGCTGAGTTAGGGGTGTCTGAATGCAGCAGGGAACCTGATGTCACTGCCACTAATAGTGGAGATGATGAGACATGTATTGTGGCACAGGAAGGTCTGTCAGCATCTGTTGCTGGTCCACCAATCGACAGTACACAGCGTTCAACCCTATCTATGTGCACACTCATACTGCCAATACATCTCTCATCACAAATGGCCTTAGCTGAGGGACAGCATACAGTCGGCATTGACCAGGAGAGTGTGGTACCCATGGCATGTGCATCCCCTCACAGCAGCCATAGCTGGATTACTGGAATGATACCACATAGGTGGATGTCCAGGGGTTCTCGGGGGAGCACCACTGGTCGTATTGCCCCTGGCAGATATGCCCCCAGAGGTATTACAACCTCAAGTATGTTCCAGGCTGTAATGCAGGCACAGGAACATATGGAACGGTACACCCGACAGGGAGTAAGGGCGCAGAGGGCCCATTACACTGCTATCAATGACGGCATCCGTGACCTTGTCGGTGCCATCCGGAATTACACCAAGGTCATTGATAGCCATCAAAGGGAGACATTAGATGTCCTCCACAATGTATTAGCCATGAGCCAGGACCATGCAGGACAGATGAGAAGCCAACGCGGACACATTCCAGCAACAGCATCAACTGGCAGTCATCGCGGACAGACCACGGATCACAGCCGCTCCCGTAGTAGCAATACCAGCCCCAGCAATGCTGGGGCTGGCCTGTCCATTGATCATCCTACTAGATCACATGCACGTGGCACTGGCCAGTCCCAGCAGGGACATGGATCCAGTCATCATACCTCTGCCTCTGATGATAGCACCCAGTCAGGGTTTGTACCCAATACTGCCCGTAGCACCCCTGCCAGGCACAGGTACCATGTCCATGGCCAGAGACAGTGATCTGTATGGCCTAACAGGTACAGTCTGTAGCTGTCCCACAACCGCCCGTATATGGCAGCCACATGGTGGAGTTGTGGGCATGCACACACACACACATTAACCAAACAACTAGGGCTCACACATACACACACACATTACATCAACATTGGCCCATGCTGTACTGTTGTCCCTCACACACACACACACACACACACACACACACACACACACACACACACACACACACACACACACACACACACATGTCGATTGGATGGGTCAATGTCGGGCTCTGGCAAACCAACAACACACCCTGTGCATATGATGACACCTGTGCCACCTCCTGTCATCTGTCACATTGATGCAGGAATAGGCTAACATGGTTCTGATGCACAGGGAGACATTATAGCAGTGTCGCAATAGTAGCAAGTTGCCAACAGGAAAGTGTACTGATATCCTTGTAGGTATATCTGAGCAGGCATTATGCATCACAGCTCTGATGGTCATTGTAGCATTGTTTACACCAATGTTAGGTCTGGGTATGTATTGTCCACCCATGTGCCACTTGGCTGAAGTGTACAGTGTTGCCAGCATGTGTTAGTGAGTGGACAGTATGTGTGTGATGTGTGCATTGCAAATTAGCAGGTGTACATCTGTGAACATGGTGTGTGCACACTATCTGCATGTACATGCATAGTAGACACGTGGGATGTGCAACATACCCTGTTGTACACATTGTTAACATATCATGGTATCTTTCGATGGCCATATGCATTCTACTACAGATATGTACTAACATGGGTACACATGTGTGTATGACATGGGTTGACACTATGCTGTGGGTGATACTGTTGATATCTATCAATGATCTGCAGTCTGGTAGTATACACCACTTCAACAGCATGACTATAACCAATCATTAGATGATGTCCTGACAAATGACACACAGTTGTAGGGAACTCAGTAACAGTTGGATCCTTCCAGTACTATACTATAACAGTAACCAGTGGTACTGACTGCCACACGTTCCTGGGACCACACCTGTGTGGCATATAGCCCTCTTAGGTACATGCAAACACACTAGGGATATGTCCATCCACATCTGGAAATGCATGCATTGGCCTACACTGCATTCCCTGGATGGGATGCATATCCTACACAAGGGTATCATACAGACAGAATCCTGTTGTCCAAAACATGCTGTATAGTCATAAGCCGACTATGGCATAGTCACCCACATTTACTAGACATACTATCCCGACAGTACCACATAGGTGGTAGCCCTCAACATGTATGTTGGGTACCAATGTGTACAGACAGACACGTGTTATGTCATCTGTCCCTTGGCATCCACATATCCATAGGTATTGTGGGGTCCATCAGTGTTTCACATTAGGGGCCTGCATGCATATCCACAGGGCTGTTGTACACCTATAATGACTGTCCATTACTGCCAGTCGTTGTTGTGTATGAACATGTGTGACATATACCCCAGGCAATTACCCTCACTCACAGTACTCTATAGTACATGTCATGTGTGTGTGTGTGTGTGTGTGTGGCACAGATGACCTTGGCCATGGATCCCTACAGTGGCCGGGCTTGTCGCATACATACATATGGGACCTATGATCTGAGAAGCAGCGGCACAATCTGTCGAAGGAAACAAATGTATTCATGTAGTATGCAGGCTTCACACCTATGTACTGATTGAGGTCACATGTACACATATTCATTTGCCACGCAGATACCCGATGTGTGCAATGCACATACTGTTTTAATCATATGTCATACCGTAGTAAAAGCAAAACTCACACTGTATTGACCGCCTGTGGCACACACACAAACAAATACACTCAGCGTTTACAGGATTCAAACCCCCTACCTAACTATGTTATGATACTAGTGAGATACGCATTAACACAGCACGTTACATGCTTTCTTGGGTGGTTCCTGTTTTCCTGATATATTTGTAGGATGCTGACATCATCAGACATTCCAAAGAGGGATGTACCTCTTTTATTGTGTTTTCCCAGTCTCCAAAAAGCTACTCCTCTCAAAGGAAATCACACACCCACACACACACACACACACACACACACACACACTAACAGCATTTGTAGGATTCAAACCCCTACCTAACTATGTCATGATACTAGAGAGATATGCATTAACACAGCGTACTACATGCTTGACTGGGTGGTTTCTGTTCACCTGATATATTTGCAGGATGCTGACAACATCAGACATTCCAAAGAGGGATGTGCCTCTTTTAATGTGTTTTCCCAGTCTCCAAAAAGGCTACTCCTCTCAAACGAAATCACACACATACACACACACCCCACACACATTGTCGGTGCTTGCAGGATTCAAACCCCTACCTAATTATGTTATGATATTAGAGAGATATACATTAACAGAGCGCACTATATGCTTTACTAGGTGGCTTCTGTTCACCTGATATATTCCAAAGAGGGATGTGCCTCTTTTAATGTGTTTTCCCAGTCTCCAAAAAGGCTACTCCTCTCAAAGGAAATCACACACATACACACCCCCCACACACACACTGTCAAAGATTGCAGGATTCAAACCCCTACCTAACTATGTTATGATATTAGAGAGATACGCATTAACACAGCACACTATATGCTTTACTGGGTGATTTCTGTTCTCCTGGTATATTTGTAGGATGCTGACATCATCAGTCTGGACATGGAAATGTGTGTGCACTTTCTTTTATGCAATCCCAGGAATGATCCATGTGGGTCGGCAGGTATCAACAGCTTGAACAGGACCCTGTGAGTCACACCTTGTGTGTTCTATCTGTGGACACATCGACATCCCTTCATATGTCAACACATATCTATGCACAGATTGTTGGTTTTCTGGATATGACATGTGTCTGTGATGTTGATGAAGAGCTATGCAAAGTCTATGTGGGACATGTGTAGCTCTGTTCAGTGATGTATGTCCTGGATGGCTGCCTTGCAAACAGTGTAGCATGTTTGGGAACCATGATCTGCACATGAACATACCACAGTTGGTAGGGTTGTGTGTTTGTCAGCTTCCAATAGCTCTGTTTATGAATTCAGACATGATGCACTCCATGGCCTTGCAGATCAGACTTTATAGGCTTATTGGACTATACTTCCCATGGTGTGTTGTGCACCCACACTTGTGGGGAGTGTCATATGTTGCTGTAACACATTCGACAGTTCCAGACCCTGTGGAGTGGGTGAGGCTCAACAGACTGTTCAGGTGCAGGGTCTGTTTGTTCTGTAGTGCATGCATGACACATATTGGGAAACATTGTAATGCAATTTCTGCCATGCTTTTGGCTTTGGGGGGAGCTGGTCAACCATTCTACATGTGATATCTCCTGGTATGATGTTAGGGACTATTGTCAGTGGGAGGTGGGTATGTATATATGGGCCTGTCTGACAGGATGTTGGCATTGTCAGTAAGGTACAGTTGTCCCTGACTCAGGACATATATGAGTGTACATTACTATTTATGACACAGCTGAAGGACATGTCATGATTCTCAGTTTGGACTCCTTCTCAGCTACTCTTTACAAAACACCAACAAACCTGAGCACTAATCCCGGTTATACTCTTTTGCATACTTAACACCCCACTGATCCTTTGTGATCAGGCTACAGAGTATGTCATCATAATATACTGGCATGTCCAGGGGTGGTTTTGTGTGTACTGTCCAGTCCAGCTAGTGAATATTGCGGTTATGACACAATGTCACATCTGCTTCATGTACACAGACAACCCTCTCCTCCTCCAAACACACTCAGATATATGTGAGAGATGCAACAATATTGACATACAGGAGGCTGAGCTCTCTCGACCCATGACTGGCATGGTCTATCAGGTGGTGAAGTGACCACACACACCACATATCAGTCTTACATACACCGATAGCGACAGCAATCAAACCACATTATCACACATACACATACTCGGAGGCTCTACATACACTCTGCCTAAGCAGCAGAGACCTTCAAAGCAGACACACAAACAACTGCTACCCCACTACAATACCCACATATCACATAGTTCACAATGTCAGTGTGCCACACAGTCACTGTCCTTCTGGCTAAACAACACACCTGATACACTTGTAATGGGTGACAATGTCAGACACACTGATGTCCCACTCACCAGGCCAAACAAGGGAATAGTCACTTTGAGCTGTCTCTCAGGTGCCAGGATCCACCACATAACACATGCACTCAGGTCACTCCAAAGCAAGTCCAGGACTGGCTCCATCATTGTCCATGCTGGTGCGTACAACCTCAGACGTTCCTCCCTGGACCACATGACATGATACATAGAGGAACTCTCTGATCATGTAGCCCAGGCCAGTATGACCCTGACCTTGTCTAGTATCTTACACTCACCAAGTATGATGTCTCAGTATACCAACAAACTGATCATGTTTAACAGTTGGCTAACATATTGGTGTTATTCAAAGGAGATACAGTGTCTGTCAGCCTGGAGTGACATGTTCGACATGCCACGTAGCTTCCCTATGGACACGTAGCTTCCCTATGGACAGCTTGCACCTGTCACCCTTGGACTTTTGAATACTGGCTAAGGCACTTGCTGCCACCATACTGCCTTATTTAAGCGGGGCACAAAAGACAGACCCACCTCCATAGACATTACAGAATACATGACACTGAGGGTAATGCTGCTCAACACCAGATGTATTACCCTCACATTGACCACACTCAGGAATCTCCTCAGTATGGAGAATAGCAATATCTGTGCACTAACAGACACATGGTTCAGGCTCCCACATGCACACCAGCACTACCAGGTTATATTTTGTACCATGCTTTCTGACCACATAACTCGGAATGGCCAACACAAATAGGGGGAGTATCCATATACATCACAGATACAGATACCTCCGGGTTGGTAGCACTGCACAAAGCATCACAGACCAGAGATATGCACCTAACATTGTGCAAATCTGCCTTTTGGTTTGTTGCCTGCTACAGACCACACTCACAAACTCAGCAACCACACTCGTCTTTCCGGGGAACACTGGACAATATGACGGTCTCCCCAAACACCATTATATTGGGTGACATCAAATACACACACATTGACTGGGGATAGTACTCAGGCCCCAACACCCTTGCCCAACAGTTGCTACAATTTGTAAACTCATATGCTATGGCACAACTGGTAACCACACCCACAAGAGGGGACAACATATTGGACATGATCATCACCAACATGGGGACTCTATGTTCCACACCTGCGATATACCCCTCATTGGTAAGGACAAAACATACTTTATCTCACTGGACATCCATATCCCATCCCCACACCCTTCCTGGGTAATCTTGGTGAACTTCCCAAAAGCAAACATCACACTTCTCCATACCACGGTGGTATCATTCAGAGATGCTGGGTCAGTGGTAAGTATGGCTCAGACTGCTGAATCCTTTACATACACATTCTATGGACACCTAGTGGACTGCATGGATCATGCTATCCAAAATAACACCTGGACTCACTCCTCCAATGGCAGGGGATCTGTCTGGTGGACACCAACCATTAATACGCTATACAACAAAAGGAGGAAGCTACTACATGATAGAGCACAATCCCAGACAAGGAAGGCATCTGTGATCTGTACTAGCAGACAGCTACAATCACTTGTGTATTTATGTCAGGCCCGCTTCTAATGGACAATTGCACCAGACACATCAGACACTCACAAGGCCTTCTTCAGTTAATTCAGGTACCTGGCTGGATACTCACTGATATTCTGTGTGTTACTGTATACTGACTGAACATACCCTGAACCCACAGACATTGCCAACATCCTGGCAAACAGGTTCAATGCAGATGCTTCCCCCCATCCCTCCTAAGGAGGTACTGTCCATCCCAACAGAGTGTAACCTCCCTGACATCATGAATAAACAGGTGAGTGCTGCCCTCCCCACAGCAGACAACACAGCATCAATGGGACCAGACAGTGTCCCGGCCTGTGTCGTACACGGCCTTCATGACAGACATAACCCTCACATTACATCACTGTTCGATATCAGGGTTACTTCAGGATTTGTACCCATGGAATGGCATACAGCGATAGTGGTCCCACTCCACTGAATACTGCCATAACAGACCACAGACAATATCGGCCTATAAGGCTAACTAGCCTGTTCTGCAAAGCTATGGAGCATATTGTAATGGGACTCATGCACATAGACATGGAAAACCTACAGACACTGGGTCCTACACATTACAGCATTGTTGTGGGCAGATCTTGCCTGTTGGACCTGCTTGTATTCTTTAAACAGTTACCAGGTCCATCACTGTTGGGACGGTTGTCCACACGGCCATTATGCATAGGCTCACCGGCATCAATATCGACACATATCTCACACAGTGGATTGCTACCTGGATCAAGGATAGCACCCACATGCTCAGTGTTGCAGGTGCCATGTCTGACTATACACCAGTTACACATGGCATCCCACAAGGCTCAGTCCTGGGACCTCTCTTGTTCAGTATATATTTGTGTGATGTACAGGCTATCACAGGAGGGATATGGCTGCCCATGTTCACAGATGACTGCAAACTGGGTGCCATAATCAACTCTCCAGCTGGCACATGCATACTCATACAGGGTCTCACAGAGATAGGATGACTGGTGCCTGAGCCATAGCCTATGGCTACATGCCATTAGTTGCATAGTCATCCTCTTTGCGAATGACAACATGCCCACACATTACCACATAGGTAGTAATCCATTACATACGGTAGTATTTGTTACGGGTTTGGGGACATGACCTGTTTGTACCCTCGCCTTTGACAATCACATTGCCAAAGTGGTTAGACAGTACTGTTACATAACCCACCATATCCCACATGGTTTCACATGTTGGTCACGTGTGGTCATTGTGCCCCTATACTCATCACAACCATGCTTGGTTACTATGCCACATTTGGGTTGTACCTTACCCGACACCTGCAGCAACTGTAATGGCCACAAATGTTACTCATCAAGCAGATGTTGGGACTCACACGGATGCCCTGCACAGTTCAGATACAGTAACTCCAGCTCTACTCAGTCACTTACCACCTACAGAGATGTGTTGTGTGCCTGTAGTTTAAGGCAATATCTGACCCAGAATTAATGGACATGCTCCACCTCAGGATATCCAACTCCCTTGGAGCTACACACTTCAGGGACATTTACCTCAGCACAGATGTTAATAGGACATGCTGGGGGGACAGATTATTATCCGAAAGGCTCCACTCACTGCAGAGTGTAGTCCCAGTTTTGCATAAGCAGAGCCACCCACTGACCACCTACAGGTGACATCTTGACAAGTGGATGGGTGATCATATGTGTACCCATGGGATATCTTCTGGGTCCCCGCTAGACAGAGGCACAATACACTAAACGTAAAGGTCTATCTTGTGTGACCTACTATTCATGGGCACAGTGTTCTGATTTGACTGGGTTTCAGCAGCCAAACACACTCTGGCTATGCTTGTACATGCCCTAGGGCAGATAGCCTAGTATCAACCTCTGAACCTATGAAAATGTTCATGATGCACAATGTTTATTGCTGATACTGTTTGCAGGTTTTTATCATCTTTGCTTTCCCACTTTCTATGAACCGCTTAGGTATCTGCAGAACATATTTGATTATGACAGGGTTCCACTATATTATATACGTGTCTGTTGTCATATAAGTGTGTGCACAGGGCAGACTGCTGGGTAGTGAGAGGTTCCTGGGTTAACACATGTAACTGTCTGATATGTGTGGCCCACTGCTGTACTCCAACATGGCCTAAGTGTGTGAGCATGCCCAGTTCAGACTGTCAGTGTTCTGTTGCCTGACATTTGTCTCATGTATTCAAGTGTGTGAGCATGCCCAGTGTGACCTTTCAGTATGTTGCTGTCTGAGGTCCACTACATTTGTTGATGTATCTGTACATGTCCACTATTAACATTTCTACTGTGCGTGTTGAAGGTCAGGTTCTATTCTTACTGCAGGACTCACCTTTGTCTCATAACTCAACAGGGATTATGCTGTGCCTGCAGGGTTTCCATGGAATACTTTGCATAGACTTATCCACGTTTCTTCATACAGGTTAACCACTGTAATACTGTCATGGTTTAGTGGCTCAGTACTATGACTATAGTGCACAGTATCCTGGGTTCGAGAACCATCACCGCTTATATTTTCATACTGAGCAGACCAGACTGCTTAAGGGCCAGTAGAGCAACTATGAGCATGTTGGCTTTTGTTCAGCTATGCCCTACTTAGACCCAGCTTGTCCAAAATTGCTCAATATTAACCATCATTGCTGGACGTTGGCCAATATTACTCAACATTGGCCACATTTGTACTAGTTGGTGTGTGCGATTTTGTTTACATATACTACATGGTGGTAAATACTGTTTAGCACTGCTTTATATTGCTTAACACATGGCAATCATGCCTCAGGTGTTGATGCAGGGCTGCCTATGTCGGATGCACATACTACACTCCCTATACATGTTTGAAAGCAGGTAGTGTCAACGTAGGCATCCCTTTTACTATATGTGCAGGTCAGAGAGAGGTATCATTTCCAGAGTTCCTACTGAGCCAGTGTATGTGCTATGTGTTGCCTCTTTGCCAAGGCCAAAGCATACTGGGCATGCCTCCTTCTGCCTACTGGGGCAGGCTCAGGTTGTTTCTCCTCCAAGTCATGCTCTGCCTGTGATGGCCCTGGCAATGGTGGGGGGCTGTTTGGCCTGGGCCTATGCTGGTCTTGCTGCAGCTGTTTTCGCAGGATCATATTATGTAGTATAGCACATACCATGAGAATTTGGGTACATGTAGTTGGTGAGTACTGCAAGACTCCACCAGATGTGTCCAGGCACCGGAACAGTGACTTGAGCAGCCCAAACACATGCTCGATTACATTTCGTGTTTGTGCGTGTGCCTCATTATGGTGTTCCTGTTCAAGTGTGTGTGCGTTTCTGATGGGTGTCATCAGCCACGGCTCCAGTGCATAGCCAGCATCCCCCACTAGGTGTCCATGTGAGATGTCCCCATTGGCAAATGTCTGGTACAGCTGCATCAGATGCCAGATATGGGAATCATGGTAGCTTCCAGGGCAGCCAGCACACACATTCAGTATTATGCCCTGGGCATCACACATGACCTGGCAGTTGATGGAGGGGAAGCCCTTGCTGTTGAAGTAGCCCCTACCCTGCTCACCGGCTGGTGCTTTGATGCATATATGCGTGCAGTCCATTGCACCCAGTACCTCAGGGTATTCCGCTATTTGCTGGACGAGATGCATATTGCTGGCCAATACCTCATGGGAATTGGGGAAGTATACATGATCACCAACATGTGCTGACATGGCATACAGGAACTGGTGCAGTACCCTGGATGCTGATGCCTGTGATATTCCCATCATATCACCAGTTGGTCTCTGGAAGGTACCTGTTGCTAATATTCTTAGGCCAACACATACCTTAGTTTCCACTGGGATGGGTTCCCCTCTGTTGGTTCTGTGTGTGAGGCGTGGCCTGCACAGCTCAACAATTTGCTGCAAGAGGTCTCTGTCCACTCTATAGCGCTCCACTATCTCCAGCTCATGTAGCCCCTGGTAGGATACCCTGGGCCTGTACACTCTTCTCCGTCTCCTCACTGTGGGTTGTCCAGCAGCATTTGCATCATCACCACCCTCAGCATGTTGCATATGTTGCCTTATAACAGCAATGGCAGCCCCTAACATTTTTTTGTCTCAGTACAGCTTTTTCAGTTTTCACTGCTATTAGCTTACTGCAGTGTTGCAGTGTCTCTTGAGAGAAACATAATGGACTGTTGTTTGCAGTGTTTTAAGTGCTTGGCTGTGCTAGTGTTCTGCCTGGGTAATTGCCTGATTATTTTCACCTGCTAGCTCTGCTAGTACTCCCTGGCAACTTCCCTACTATTTGGTGTGCTTCCTTTTTCCTTTCTGTTTCCTGAGGGGGGAGCGCTGCGCACACAAGCGCAAACACGTGCACAGCAGCTCACACGCGCGCACACATGCTTACATGGACTAAAACTTGCTTATTCTTGTTAAAATGTGCGCACACCGGCGCAAACATGCTTACAACTGTTTACACAGCTTTACATATGCTTACTCAAGCTTACATGCTCTCACACATGCTAACACGTGCGCATACTGTCTTACTCGGGTTTACTGGCATGCACACACGCGCATGCACACTCAGCAAGAAACTTTGGTGTTATCCATGGCATACACCTTCCATTTCTTGACTTTACCTGGCCTACCTGTTGACAAACCTATTTCAATAATATGTAATTGTCGGCTGACACATGACACTTTGCTCCAATGAGCTTCACTCCTTTCATACATACCCCTCTCGTGATGTCACCTATCTTCTACTTTGTTACTCCCCTTATCCTACTCCTTCACTCCACTGACTGTGCTCATTTCCTGTGTAAACTTGGGATTCACTATCTTAACTCTCATTTGCATAGGATTGCCTACTAATGCTTGGTTACATCTCTTAGACTGAGCTTCCCCCCATAGCAACCTCTACTCAGTGGCCATGTTGTCTTCAGCCTGCCATTCACTTGCATTGTAAATTCATTTTAGCTATAAAATCCACATTTGTGGATCTTAATTATTAATTTTCTAGTTTTTAGGGCGCAGCGTGTTTGTGCAGTGCTGCGCTACGGTTAAACCCTGGAGATCAGGATGAAAAAAAAAGTTATTTTATTTCTATTTTGCATCACTTCCCATTGCCAATGGCCATATTTTTGGCCATTGGCATGCTTCCTCCTGTAAATGCATGCTTTTTTTCAGCTGTCACGGCTCCGTTTTGCTATTTGCAGAACCGTACTCAGTTATCAACTGAGTACATTTCTGCAAATAACACTACTCCTACTCGGACAGGTTCGGGTTTCCTGGATCGCAAATTTACCTCATTTCATAGGTTTCGCCTGCAATTGAGGTAATTTGCATATCCAAGCCCTGTCCGTATAGGACTAGTTGAAGGAGCTCTGTTACACACCCCTACCGGCTCTTCCTGGATCGCTTGGTGGACATGTTAGCTGCATGGAGTCTTAGGCTACTCTTAGACTCCGTGCAAACCTTCATGAATCTGGCCCAAGGTCATTTATTTTTGCTTCAGAAAAAAAGGAGATTTAAAAATATGGGATATCTCTTTAATATTTTTGCTACTAGTATATTGATAATGTAGTGTGGTTTTCCCTGTTCTAGACAGCTTTAAAACATCACATTTGATGAGGAGGATTCAGAAAATTCTGTGACAGGGTAAATCAAGCCGGAAAATAGGAACATTCCACTAAAAATAGTGACATCTTTTGCAGTGATAAATCAGGTATATAGGTTGGAACTTTCTTCCAAAATATGGGCAGTTGAAAAGTCTAGTTTCAAGCATGTCATGATGCCACATTTGGTTTGTATTTGCCTACTTCCTCAGCCAGTACATTCCCAACTCACCACCCTCTTGTAAAATAGTATTTCCTACAGTGTGCTTTAAAATGTCTGACTATCACTTGGTGACTGTTTTACTGAAACAAGTATGCCTCTTAACATTGATTCTCTTCCTATGTATATCTATATGTTTCTGCTTTCACCAGGGCCACTATTATATTCATATCTCTTCTTACCTAATAGGAGACACATATAAGTTAATTGCCTGAAGATTATATTGCCCATGAAGTCCTTTCTTTTCCTCTTGTCCAGATCCTATTCCCAAAAGTATTAGCATCATCCTTATGTCCGTTGATTTTTATTCTACTCAGTCACAGAGGTCTACTGCTTCTCTTGCTTGCCTAAAGACCAGCATTAAAGTGAGCGTCTTCTTTTTTCCTTGTGCTTCATTCCATCCTGATGTATTTTTGTTACCTTTGGTTTCTATACCTTTCTACAAAAATGAGTTCAAGGTATCATAGTCTTTGTCCAGTACCTCTTCTTTCGGCTTTACCCGGTTTAGGGGTTGCCACAGCAGAACTCCAGTCTGCTAATGATTGGCAGTGGATTTTTACGGTGCTGAGTTGCCAGCCCAACCTTCAAAGAAGGCACACCCATTCACACACACACCTATCTGCATGTCTTTAGACATCACTCAACTGCGGGGTGGACATGCAGACTCCACACAGATGGTGCTCCAGCCAAGAATCGAATGGGAGAACCTCTTGCTGTGAGGCAACAATGCTAACCAGTGCACCACCGCGGCCCTTGTCCAGTGTTGCTCAAATTTATGTCATGCCTTTAGCACAGTTGCCATATTTTGTATTTTATTTTATCACTGACCTTACACAGTTTCATTTTTCAGCCAATATGCGCTAACCTTTTCCTGTTACTGATTGGTGTACCCCTTTTTAATTCTTATCTACACCATGTATTCCACCTCTATCCTTACTATACATGGTTCCAGTGTTCCCCAGAATTTAAAGGGTCTCTTGCTTTAATGTAGCATTTAAGTCTAACTTACAGCACCTGATTTCCATTAACATTGTGATGTGGGTGGCTGCAGACAAAAAGCTCTGTTGTCTTTTGTACACCCCAGCCACCATTAGCTACCTCTTATCCTTGCTTGGCACATCAGTCACAGTGTTATTTATTGAACTCCACAATACTCTCCTTCCTTGTCCTTCTTACATCTGTGATTGGTAGCAAGTCGGAGTAAGCCACAGAGCTTCCTATCTTCTTTCAAGTCTTACCACACTTCTTTGTATATTGACATTCTCAAGTGCCAAATCATTGTCCCAGCATGTACTATCATAAAATGTTTAATTTCTTTTATTTTAGCAGTGATAAAAGGTTAATTTGTTCTGCCCCCAGTCTGACCTGTCATAGCCTGTACATCAGATACAGTTTTTTGCTCATCCCCTACCACTTCACCCAGCTCCTGATGTTATTTAATTTTCCATCATGAGTGCAACGCTTACTCAAATGATAATCTCTTCACTTTCTGTCACATCCTTCTTCCTGTATTTCCACTTCAGCGCTACTTCTACTTTTTTCTTATTGCTGTGCCTTATCAGATTTCCTTCTTTCATACATGATCCTAAGAACCCTCCTCTTCTGTTGGTCCTACTGACAGTACTGTCCACCTCGACAGCCCCTGTCTGCTTCTAACTCACCTACACTGAAAAGTAAAATGGGCAGTATTGTTTTCTTCTCTCCATTCAGTTTACACAGGGACCATTTTGCAAGTGCAAGTGAGCTCTAATGTCTGAAAAGTACATTTTGATTCCAACAATAAAATGGCAGAATTCAAAGATTGCTGTTACATCATAAAAGTGTTTTTGTGGGAGGCCTCACCCCCATTGCACCCCCAACATAGTGGTCTAAACCACGTATGATCTTGCTTCTTATTTATACTATCCCTTAGATCTCTGTACTTTACAGCAGAGGGAATTCTCAGAGGTAATGTAACCATATACTTAGCATATATTTTTGTATTCTCACTTGTGGTTGTTCTGTTCCATGCATCACAGTTATGGTGCACTGACTTTCAGTAGGTAGCTGTTTATCTTCCTCTCATTTTGCCTCTGTAGTTTATGCCAGTGCAAAGTATCTGCATTTGCCAAACATTCCTTTCCACTGTCCATCTTGTGTTTGTATCCATGTTAGTAGTTATGTATTATTATTTTTTCTTCTTTCCCTGTTACACTTGTATCAATATTTCCCTTGTGTATCATTTCCTTATATGCTCAGTCTTTGGTTTTGTCTTCCAACAGATTCAGTCTACACACTCCACTTTCTATTCTTCTCAGAGTCCTTTGAACCACCCGTATATTTCCAAATCTCCTCATTCTCTCTCTCTCTCGCTTTTTCATAGGTTCATAGATTCATAGGTAAGTACTACAGTAGCTGCGCTTGCAGACCATTTTAAGCCTAGCCAGTTTTCCCTTTTTGTGCTCAAAATAACATATCCCATTTGGTTATAGACTGGCCTTCCCCATCCCATGGTTGATATATACATATTGCTCCTAATAAGAATAACTGGGATCATAACATAGATAATCTGAGTGGACCTATGCATGGGTTAAAGCATTTAGGTGCTAGCTCTATCCATTAGTAGGACAGGGGGCAGTCCTGGGGTAAAGTTCCTGTTTCTGGCTGTGCTTGAAAATGAACAGGAATGAACTTTGTTTTACTTGGGTGGGGAGTCTGTTCCACAGCAATGATATCCTCTGCAAAATATACCTCTCTCTCCAAACCATTCTGTTGATGTTATGGAGGAGGTTTAGATCCTTAGACCAAGTATTTCTGATGCCATTTGACTTGCTGATTTGCAGTAAATCTATCTGTAATGGGTTGGAGAATGCCTTGTATGCCAGACACAGGTCACCTCTTCCCAGTCTGTGGGATACAGAGTATAGTGACTGGGCTTTGAGTCGATCCATGTAGGACAGATTGGTTAGGCCTTCTATCCTTTTACTATGGTATCCCTGGTGGTATTCTAGTTGCTGCATTTCAGTCTTCTGGATCTGTTTTCCATCTTTGTTGTCTACTTCACACATTCTGTCTACCTTGATATATTTTTCTTCCCAAAGTTTCATTGTGGTCTATTGCTATTGTTTTTACCTGGCCTCCTTTACACATTGTGCTGTCTGTATACTATGAATTATGTCCTAAACTGGAGAACTTGTGCTCATCATTTGACTTAATTGCCTTTCATAAGATGATGTAACACCAGAATGGAAAATGACTATGTGTCAGTAGCTGACATTTAAAAACAGATGGCAAGACTTAAATAACTAGACAGTGACCACTTAATTTGCAGGATTCCTCCTACAATCAAATATTCTCCATCACCAAAACTTCCCTGTAATTAGCGATCCTCCACCAACAGTCAGTCCAGGAAATCATAGATATTCTCTTAATTTCAAATATAATTTTATCTTTGCAATGGTTAGATGCAAGTTTTTAGAGAGAAAGTGTTGGAAAAAAAGACTTAGCAAGCATAACATTGTTTTTGTCTGTCAAGACTTCTTAGGATGAAGAAGCAACCCTATGCTTGTTAGCCCAGCTATAAATAACTAACTGCAACACCTACTCAACACAACAAGAAATATTTCTTTTTTAAATTAAGCTGACAGAAAATTTGTTCAAAATAAAGCTTCCACATCAACATAGAACAGAATACATATTCCCTTTACTTAAACAGTATTTATGATGCAATGATAACTCATGCAGATATACATTTCAAATGCAATTTCAGAAATAAATTACATTTAAGGCTTAACACTGCTCATAAAAACATCCTCTGAGCTGGTGCTCTTGTCAAGCTTTGTGCTGTTTGTGTGATAAAATCCACAATATTATTTTCAAAAATGTTTGAAAAGCATACAGTAAAAATAGACACTGATAAAATGATCATATTAAGGACTGATTGTTTAACAAAAATAACATGCATATGCATATCCATGCACACACACACACACACACACACACACACACACACACACACACACACACACACACACACACACACACACACACACACACACACACACCACACAAAACATACACATGTACATGCAAAATTAACTAGTTACTAAAATATACAAAATACCAGACAAAAAATAAAGTATGTGAAGTACTTGGAAAACAAACTTATTCCTGGAAAAATCAATTTATTTCTGAAAGAAGCAACACATATTACTGCAATTAAGGTACTAAAAACATTTTGAACAGTATATAATGCTATTATTTGGACCAAAGGTGATAAAGCATTTTTCAGGCCAGTCTCTAGTCATCAAAAGTTTCTAGAATTTGCTTGAAAGCTTTTAAGATAGCTGCGACAAATTAAGCAACATTTTTCATAGACAGAAGTCTATAACATTGTAGTGAAGAATTTTAGGAGTGCAGTTAATGTGACTTTTGGAAATAAGTCATCTTTGTTAATTGTTGAAACAGTCTAATTCAATATAGCTTAATGTCAAGATAAGTTTTCAGTAATAATGTTGATTGATTAGAATTTTTTGACAATTATTAGTTATAACTTAACACCCAAAATACACTAATATTTCTGAATATAAAATCATAGCCCCTAAAGTTCAGGGAGGTATGAGTCTACCAAATGTTTACTGGTATTACTTGATTTCAAGAGCTATCCATCTACTTCAGATTGTAAAGATGTCTAAGGATAATGACATCTCTTCTGATATAGACCTTTATATAAATGCCTGATCATGAACAATTAAAACTCTGTTTCTGATGATTTTATCCCTGAGTACCCTATCTAAACTGAATAGTCATACCATAATCTGCAATTTAGTCAAAAATGTTCAAAGCCTCCTTAAAATAACTTGACATGATACAGTAGCTCATTCAGTCTCAGAATATCCATATAATGTAGATCAAGGCAAAATTATATTATCCAAATGTTATCCACTTCTTTATTCATTAGATTTTGGAGACCACTTTGCAAAAACTTTAGCCTACAAAAGCTGTGAGTTTTATTTCATTCCCAAGGGTTGTATTGCATTTGATATTAGTAATCTTTTCAAATTAAGACATTATGGGTTTCAGTCTGCCCATTACCTTATCCCAATTTTATTGCTTTAAAAATCATATTTTATTTAAAAAGATACAGATTCTTCTTATAAATTATTGCTTTTGACTTGTTTATGTTAATCAGACATTTTACTCAGCCTTTTAGTACAAGCTTATTCCCACATTAGAAGGCTCTTATATGTGTACTGGTCTTCAGACAAATGTCTTTAGTATAACAGCTTTTAGCAACTATTTTATACCCAATTTATGATTTACAATGAATCACATATAATTCCTCAAAACACTTTATTTCCCCAGTTTACATGCAATCTGCTATTTATTTAAATATCTCAAAGTAGACAGCACTTTTTTATTTTGTTACTCTCCCCATGCAAAATCTATGAAAAGTTCTACAGCCTTGAAGATTTGTTTCCTAACAAACCCAGCTTTAACATTAGACAGACAGGCAGTCAGTGTATTTTCTTTGCTTCTGTTCATTTAGTTCTGGCCCTTTGGCAAAGCAGTTGCTTAACAGGAACCGCCTTATGCAGTTCAATACTGTCTTCATTTTGTTCTTCCTTGTGAAAGCTGGTCGTATGTGAACAAATTAATATGTAAATACAGATATATATGCTATCCACTGCCTACACTCATGTGTTGCATCTAGCCTCTTTTTAGATTACTGACTTTTTTCCCCTTTTCCCACTGTTTCTTATATCCCAGTCCCCCCTGGATCACCCCTGAAGTCATCCAATAATTCAGACTCCAAACCTTCCTCCATGTCTTTTATGACCTTACCACCTTCTCCATGAAGGACAGTTTGCTTAAGCAAATTTTAAATCTCCCACTTCTACCTGCAGTGCATGCTTTTGCCCCCTTCCCTACCAAAGAGATATGATCCTCCATGTTACTTGAATAACTGGTAAGTATATATCATATCCACTTTCTGTTTCTGCAAGTATTGTTATATGTTTAGTTTTAGATTATTTCCTCATAGTCCAGTTGCAATACCTTCTTGTATTTCTTAATCATCCCGCAGTCACTGTGCCATTAAATGCTTCAAAGTGTGGACATATTTCAGATATAGCCTTATCTGAACCCTGTTACCTTATCCTGTTTAACATTTAATACATATATGCATGCTATAACCTCCAGCATTCTATAGGCATTTACAGATATTATGCCCAAACTGAGGTGTATGATTTAGCCTTGTGGTGCAATAAATTCCAGATCCTTTTACACATCTCTCTATACAAAATTCAGTTTTCCACCATATGTGCTAACCAGAATGTCCCATCAATGCACAAAATTGGTTCATAGATTCACAGGTTGTTACTAGGCTAGTGATGACATGAACCTTACAAGCCTAACCATGCATCCCAAATCTACTTGGATCCCTACTATCATGGGCATCTATATTGGGGGGGGATGTTAGTAGGGAGGTAACTAAGGGATTTGTAGAGGAGGTTTTAGTTAGGATAATGATATATATGATAATTTACACATCTCTCTATACAAAATTCAGTTTTCCACCATATGTGCTAACCAGAATGTCCCATCAATGCACAAAATTGGTTCATAGATTCACAGGTTGTTACTAGGCTAGTGATGACATGAACCTTACAAGCCTAACCATGCATCCCAAATCTACTTGGATCCCTACTATCATGGGCATCTATATTGGGGGGGGGAATGTTAGTAGGGAGGTAACTAAGGGATTTGTAGAGGAGGTTTTAGTTAGGATAATGATTTTCTTATTTATATCATCTATCCATAAGGGACATGAGAGCCAGACTGGGGGGTAAATTTATGGTTTTCCATCCAATTGTCAAGGTTTTCTTTGAATAGGGTCATGGATGAACTCAGTTTTACAAGGATGGGTTGCCCATTCCATATCCTGTTTGGGCTATATAATCTGTCTCTTCAGCACATTCTGTTTATGTCACAAGAGAAGTTCAGATCCCTGGATATAGTGTTTCTGGTACTCTTTGTTTTGCACAAGTATAACAGATCAATCAGGGCTGGGTCTGAGGAAGCCTAGTAAGCCAAGCAAAGATCCCCTCTCAGCAGCCTGTAGGAGACTGAGTACAGAGTCAGAGCTTTTAGGCGATCAGTATAGGATATGATATTCATGGCCTGAATTCTCTTGGTAAGAAACATTTGTGGGCATTCTAACTATTGCAAGTTTCTGATTAAGTACATGCCAAAGGGGGCATTGTACTTAGTGACAAGTCTGATAAGGGCTGAGTAGAGT